>NW_028172629.1:7500-22663 GCF_963971535.1 Notolepis coatsorum
AAAAATTGCTAAATATGCCTTGATCGTTTTATAAATGTGTATACAGAAACAATTCCGTTTGATAATATTCATTCATTTCATTAATAACATTCTTGTCATTCTTGTAATTCCTACACTACACCGTTACAATGATATATAAAATATCATATTATATTATATACCCATTCAATATGCACATGACAGAAAATATTATATGCCATATAATATTTACTGTCATGTGCATATTGAATGGGTATTATTAATCTACTATTACTACTAATACTAGCCGAGAGTAGGTCAAATTTGGGCTGGTAGCTCTCGGCTAGGTGGCAAATTAAAAAGTAGATCTTGGTTCAAAAAAGGTTGGGCACCCCTGCACGTAGGCCCTGTGGAGCATGTAGGTGATGGCGTCCTCCACACCAATGTTTGCCTGGTAAGCAAACTGCCGGGGGTCCAGGGAGTCACTCACCAGGGGCTTACAATAATAATAATAATAATAATAATAATAATAATAATAATAATAATAATAATAATAATAATAATAATAATAATAATAATAATAATAATAATAATAATAATAATAATAATAATAATAATAATAATAATAATAATAATAATAATAATAATAATAATAATAATAATAATAATAATAATAATAATAATAATAATAATAATAATAATAATAATAATAATAATAATAATAATAATAATAATAATAATAATAATAATAATAATACTAATACTAATACTAATAATAATAATACTAATAATAATACTAATACTAATACTAATAATAATAATAATAATAATAATAATAATAATAATAATAATAATAATAATAATAATAATAATAATAATAATAATAATAATAATAATAATAATAATAATAATAATAATAATAATAATAATAATAATAATAATAATAATAATAATAATAATAATAATAATAATAATAATTGTTGTGAGGGATCAGATTAAACCGAATATATATATTTATTTATGGATATATATTTAATAGTATTTGTATATCGTTTGATATCCCCTGTATATTCCTTGTACAATATGCACTGAATATCCCTTTAGTCTACTAACAGCCCATAATAGTTTCATTCTACCATTGGACGAGAACCTGGCGCCAGCAGCCATGCCCCTTGGTTCAAGTTCAATCGTGCCGACGAACATGTCGTGGCAAGCCCGGTTCCGCGTAGGAATACGTCTGGCGAAATACGAATGGTACTATTTGTTCACAGCGCATATATATATGACGCAAGTAAAGTAGAACTTTTTTTTAGTCCATTAGTCCTTTACCCTCCAACCTAGTAACAGACGTGAAGCCTCACCCACGACGCACGTGTGGTGCAGTAAGGCCTACTTGGCCTCAGAATAGGCATTGAGACATCGTGTGGATTAATAGTTGAATTGTCATAGTTTGGCACTATACCGTCGAGTTGGACGTATTTCTATTAAGTTAATAATAGTCTATTATGTATGGTGCATCGTTCGGTTAGAGTTATAAAGTGAGCAGTACCCCCATCGTTCCTGACGTTATCTGGAGTCTTAACCAGGCTGGGCAGACCACGTGTGGTGCTTGCATCCGAGGAGCTCCGGGCCAGGACGAGTGGACCTGTACATTGGATTACTTTACCCGGACGACGGCGAGCCTTCCACGGCTTGGATTATCTACATGCTTTGGGTGCTTTGATTATGCCATGGATAACAGCCAACACTGCTGAGTGTTGGAACTACCCCCCGGAGAGGAGTCCAGGTGAGACGGCGCTCTACCTCAAGTGAGGTCGCCTCACGTCTCTTCGTTGTGGACCGGCAGCTACCGTCCACCAGAGGGTCCAGCTGTATTCATCTGTGGACCGAGGTTCTGTGGGCACCGTGTTCAGCACTCTGAATTCTCCCAAGAAATCGTCGGCCAGATGGGATACCGCCAGCGGCTCTTCTAACCCCCCCCCCCCCCCCCTACTGTCTTACAACCAGCGGGACCCCCCCCCCCCTTTAGTGTATCCAGCTATAATCATTTAAGTACCATCGCTATAGTTCCCTAAAGAACCAGGTTGTATATTTGCTCCCTGCGTAACCAGAGATTGGACATTCAATGTTGATTTACCTACGAATACTCATTTGCCTTACAAGTGCATTTCAAATCATAAATGTCATTAAGTGAACGTTGTATATACCCTTTGCTATATAAAATATTCGATTTATACATTTGTGTGGACTTCGTTTCATCAGGTGGGAAAGTGTTCATCATATCTATATCATGTACTGGATGGCCAGAAGTTAAAGTACAAGCGGTAGTGGTTTAATAATACCATACTTATCAATACAGTCAGGGAATTGTACCCCTCAGTTACAATAATGATAATGATAATAATAATAATGATAATTGTAACTGAGGGGTTACAAAACCCTGACTGTATTAAAGATTGTGATATATTAAACCACTGCTAGTTATGTACTTTAATTACTGGCCAAACAGTACATCAAATATTGATGGTGAACACTCACAAGAACACGGCATTGACACAGAAATACTATTGGAGGGTAATTTATTATTATTAGGCAACGTTAGGTTACAGAATGAGAATTAGGGTCGCGCTTGTATGGCGAAGAATATACGTAAAGTCAGTCAAGAGCATAAGTCACTAAGAATAGCAGGAATCCTATGATGGGTCTAAGCTGACGCCACTTGTTGTATAGTAGCAATTATATAGGGCAACACCGGTACCAACTGGAGACAATGGGTAGAGGAATGTTCGGGTACTCCGTCTGAGTCAACGACGAATAAAGAGACTCCAGGTACAGGAGTCAGTGCTTGTACTCCCTTGATCAGCAGACAAAAGCAATAGTTGTAATCCAAGATGCTCGACAGCATTGACGACAGCTAGCCAGCCCCTTCCACGAGGCAGGCCCGAGTGGTAATCCTCACGAGGTTAAATCCCAAACGACAGTGGAAATCAACGGTGCTCTTCTCCGGTAGTCACGGTCCCAAAGCAATATAATCCAACCAGGAATGGTTCTGCAATCGCCGACGCCGATTCTCCTGTGCACTATACTTCACATTAAACTAGGTCGAACTTGACGTTACTTCACTAAACTCTGACACTTTTACTATTCTATTCGCACATGTTCTAAACGCAAGGTTGCTCACTTCACTGCACGTTGACTCGTGGTGAAGGTGGGTAAGGTACTGAATGAACGAAGTGCTGCTGTTTACACCTGTGCCATATTTATACTTAAGTGAATATCTAGTCCCAACCTCAGTCCTTGTCTCGTATTACTACGCAGACTCTGGGCATGTTCTGACATGCCCGGCGTTGTCTTTGAACTTGTCGTTGGGGGCTTGCGCGTTGGCGCCTGGGGCGCTGTCCAATAGGAGAGCGAATATTACTCTGGTCTGTACGCAGGTAAAGGGATATTCCGTGTATATATATAAATAATATACAAAGTATATCAAACGATAGATATATATATTCAGTTTAATCTGGCCCTTCACAACAGCCGCCTCCTAATTAGTCCGCACCTAATTAGTTAAAAGGGAGACAGATTAATAGTCTAGTCAACTGCTCAATGTCTGTTGTGAGGAGTAGGTCAATCTACAAAGTCAGTGGGTCATGGTCGTCATCAGGGGGGTCAGGTAGCCTCGGCAACTCTATCAGCATCGCCACGGGTCGGGTGTAGGTCCGCCCCTGGACAATAACTTATGCCGCTCTGACCTTTCCGTCGGCACCAGTGATCACTTTGCTTACGCGGCCGGCCGGCCACGCAGCTCGGGGTAGTGACTGGTCTATGATCATAACGACTGTGTCCACTTTTAAGTTGTCCCTGTCCTTGACCCGCTTCTGACGGGCTGGAAGGGATGGTAGGGAGCTTAGGAGGAAGCGGGCCTGAGACTGGTTGATCTGTGCTTGGCTGTGTCTCCACATCCTCCGTCTGTTCCTCTTGTTCGGTCTGTACCCCGTCTGAGGAGGGGCCGGTTCCGGCCGCCCCATCAAGAAGTCGTTTAGGGTGCTGGGTTCAAGGTCAGCTACGTCGCTTGGAGCGCAGCTGAGGGGGGTGGAGTTCGGAACTCCCTCTTCTTGGGCCCACGGTTCTCTCACAGGCCTCTCGTCTAATGTCAATAGCCTCTCAACGGGCTGTACGAGAGAGTGGCCGGTGTCGCTCACCTTTGTGTGCAGGCAGCGTGTAGACGTGGGTTGACTGTCAAGTCCGTAGAGGGGGCCCTGGAGCGTCCACACCAGTCGGGTCTGAACCGCGACTGGGCATCCTTTGGGTCCGATGTGGGCCGCCTCAATTGGGAGAATGAGGTCCGCGTGGTCGGAGCCTATGAGCAGGGTCGGTGTGGCGCCGTCGATGAGCGGTATAGGTAGTCTGCGTAGGTGCACGTACTTCGTCGTGGCTGGTGAAGACGTTAGTGATGCTATACTGCTTCTCGGGCTGCTCGACCGCTGCTATCGTGAAGGAGACATTTTCACCCTTTATGGTCTTCCGGTCTCTTCTAATGGTACGGATTGTCATTGTTTCTTTGGCACCCCGCAGGCCCAACTGGGCTGCGGCGGAAGCGAGGAGGAGAGTATTTTCAGACCCATCGTCTAGGACGGCGTAAGTGTCCAGGACCTTGTCCTCGTAACTCAGGAGCACTCTGACCACTTTGATGAGCACTCGGGGGCTCCCGCTATGCTGGTCTATGTGGAGCACTCCTGTTGGTGGGTTGCCTTGTCGGGCTAGTCCTTTCTTGTGGGCCTCGCGCAGTGTATCGCAGCGAGCATGGTCCTGTGTGTTCGTCCTACTCCACTGATCCATTTCGGCGGGGGTCAGTTTCTGGTAGGCTTCACACCGTGACATAGAGTGTCCGCTGCGGCAGTAAGTACACCAGGGGGGGGGGGCCTATGGATCTTCTGTAGTGGTGCCGACTCGCGGTAGTCCGAGTAGCACCGTGACTCCCAGTGTCTGCTGTAGCAGTCAGGACACCAGGGGGGGGGTCCAGGACTGGTTTGTGGTGACACCGCCTCGGCCTGATACATCACCGTGACGGGCCCACTTTGGTTTCCTGGCGGACGCTTGTTGCTGTCGTGCAGGACCTCCAAGTGGGCGCCGTCGCACTTGCTGCATTTCTTCTTTAAACGGCACTCAGCTGCCATATGGCTGCGCGCGCAGCGGAAGCAGCGGCGGTTGGCTTTGATCCACTGACTCACCTCGTCAGCGGTCAGCTCCTTGAAAGTGTCACATTGAGACAGCCAATGTTCCTTTTCACAGTACTGACAGACAGCCTTCCACTTCTCCTTGACGTGGGTGTTGTGGCTCGTCTGCCGTGGCTCAACCTCGGCTTGGTGCATAACTGTCACGGACCGGCGGTTGTCATTGAACCTCCGCGGTCCATCTCTAGGGCTAGAGTCACTCCACACAAATGTGTCCAGTCGTAGACTGCTGACCTCCCTGGCGAGGAAATCAGCTAGGTCTAGGAGGGATGCTTCTGGGCCGTTGGGGTCGCGGTGGTCTCTCTGCCACCGAAAACGCTCTTGACGGGCTGGAGGGAGCTTCTCCAGTATCCGCTCCACGTTAGAATTTGCATACAGTTCATGTCTCCCCTTCTCCTTTTGGGACCCCAGCATCCCCACAAGGGATTGTACCTTGATAGAGAGGTCATCCAGTGCTCTATTGTCTTTGGCTGGGGGGAGGCGGTCGATATCCCGTATTTCTTGGATCACGTAATCCCATATGCGTCCATAACGATGGTCGAGGGCCACTAGAGCCGCGGAGTATGGGGTGCTTGAGTTGGAATATGCCAGCGCTATGTTATGCGCTCTGGGCACCTTGAGATGCTTGAGGAGGATGGCATATTTGTACGACTCGTCGGGGACGTCGGACATCATAGTCTCCAAACACATGTGTAATTCCGTGTACTGTGCTCTGTCCTCACGCATAAAGTCTGGGAACGTCGGTGTGCCAAGGTACGATGCCATGGATGGCTGGCACATTGGTGAGCGTAGGGGAAGAGGCCTCCTGGGCGAGTCTCCCCGTACGTGTGGTCGTGGGTTAGTACTTGGTGGGTACCAGAGGCCGGGTCCCCAGGTGCTGTTCCTCGGTGCTGACTGTACGTCAAACTCACCCGTGAGTTGGGTCGGGGGTTTGTAGTGCAGTGACTCGGGGCTGAAGTCGGGGCTGTACTGGGCCTCTTGGTCCAGAGTACGTTGCTGCTGGTGGGCTTGACATTCCTGCTCTTCCTCTTCTAGGTCCTGGAGTCTTCTAGTCAGTCTCTCGGCGACGTAGGCCGGTTCTTCCCGTTAGCTGGGTCTCGTATGGACCGGTCGGGGAGGGGGGTCGGAGACGTAGACAGGTTCCTCCTGTTGGCCGGGTCCCAGGTCGCTTTGTCGGGTAGGGGAAGGTGCCCTAGACCCTTGTCGTGATGATCTCCGGGAGCTCCGTGCGGAGAGAGGGGGTGTCGCCCTGGCAATCAATTGTTCTATCATCTGCGCCTGCAGCCGGTCTCGCTCTGCTTCGCGCTGGGCATTGGCGGCGTCGCGCTGTGCATTGGCGCGGTCTCGTTCGATGTTCTCTTCCGTCTGAAGGCGCCTCTCCTCCAGTCTTATGCGGTCGTCCTCACTCCTTTGTTGCGCCTGGAAGCGCTCTCGTTCGGTTGCAGAGTGTTCGCGCTCACTAAGGGCTTGTGCTTGGAGTTGCGCGTGAAGGCGCTCTCATTCCGCTGCAGAGTGTTCGCGCTCGCTTAATTGTTGCGCCTGGAGGCGCTCTCGTCGTTCGCGCTTGCTCATCTGTTGAGCCTGGAGGCGCTCTCGTTCCATGGCAGAGTGTTCGCGCTCACTAAGGGCTTGCGCTTGGAGTTGCGCGTGGAGGCGCTCTCTTTCCGTGGCAGAGTGTTCGCGCTCACTAAGCGTCTTTGCTTGAAGCCGGTCGCGTTCACCCTGAAGTCGGTCTCTTTCGGTGGAGGCTGTCAGTGTGGCGATCAAGGCTTGCGCCAGTATCTGGTCCGCCTCGCTGGGGGATGACACTGACGGAGGTGATCGGGTTCTGACAGGGCTTGTTGGAGATCTGTTCTCCTGGCGCGCTCCGAGGTCCATCTCCTGGGCGCGGTTCTCTTCTCTTGGTTGTGTGTCGGGTTCTATCCCTGGAGCGCTTTCTTTATCCTGGAGCGCTCCGGGGTCTATCCCGGTGACGCTGTCTGGAGGTATAGTCATGTCATGTCCCACCTGGTCCCCCCCGTGAGCTGAGTCAGTTTGGTTTGAACCCACTGGGGTCTCTACTGGCAGGGTCGCCAAGTCGATAGGATTGGACATGCTTTGACTATCCGCTTTATCCGTATTTAACGTCTGTTTAGATAAGCTAGGGGGTAGAACGAAAGCGAATTCCTCCAGATATGGAGGTGGCTGACGTTTGCGCTGCGGGCGTTCTAGCTTGGGGGAGCCGCTTGGGGAGTGTTCACCGCTGGCCATGGTTAATATTAATATTATATTAAATATTACACTGATACCCTCCGGCTCGAAGGACCAATTGTAACTGAGGGGTTACAAAACCCTGACTGTATTAAAGATTGTGATATATTAAACCACTGCTAGTTATGTACTTTAATTACTGGCCAAACAGTACATCAAATATTGATGGTGAACACTCACAAGAACACGTCATTGACACAGAAATACTATTGGAGGATAATTTATTATTATTAGGCAACGTTAGGTTACAGAATGAGAATTAGGGTCACGCTTGTATGGCGAAGAATATACGTAAAGTCAGTCAAGAGCATAAGTCACTAAGAATAGCAGGAATCCTATGATGGGTCTAAGCTGACGCCACTTGTTGTATAGTAGCAATTATATAGGGCAACACCGGTACCAACTGGAGACAATGGGTAGAGGAATGTTCGGGTACTCCGTCTGAGTCAACGAGGAATAAAGAGACTCCAGGTACAGGAGTCAGTGCTTGTACTCCCTTGATCAGCAGACAAAAGCAATAGTTGTAATCCAAGATGCTCGACAGCATTGACGACAGCTAGCCAGCCCCTTCCACGAGGCAGGCCCGAGTGGTAATCCTCACGAGGTTAAATCCCAAACGACAGTGGAAATCAATGGTGCTCTTCTCCGGTAGTCACGGTCCCAAAGCAATATAATCCAACCAGGAATGGTTCTGCAATCGCCGATGCCGATTCTCCTGTGCACTATACTTCACATTAAACTAGGTCGAACTTGACGTTACTTCACTAAACTCTGACACTTTTACTATTCTATTCGCACATGTTCTAAACGCACGGTTGCTCACTTCACTGCACGTTGACTCGTGGTGAAGGTGGGTAAGGTACTGAATGAACGAAGTGCTGCTGTTTACACCTGCGCCGTATTTATACTTAAGTGAATATCTAGTCCCAACCTCAGTCCTTGTCTCGTATTACTACGCAGACTCAGAGTTGTCTTTGAACTTGTCGTTGGGGGCTTGCGCGTTGGCGCCTGGGGCGCTGTCCAATAGGAGAGCGAATATTACTCTGGTCTGTACGCAGGTAAAGGGATATTCCGTGTATATATATAAATAATATACAAAGTATATCAAACGATACATATATATATATTCAGTTGAATCTGGCCCTTCACAACAATAATGATAATGATAATGATAATGATAATGATAATGATAACGATAACAATAACAATAACAATAATAACTAGACAATTCCGCGCGGGGGAAATTGTGAAAGTGTGGGTGACACCTGTGCACCGCCGGCCAACGGGGGAGAGGGTCTCTCGCGAGTCTCTATGACAAACGGTTCAAAGGATACAAAAAGGGGGCGCGGCCTAAGGATCGGGGGAGTGGTCAACATAGACCAATGAAAGAGGATATCCCTACTGAGTGCAATGACACAACCCGCAACACTATTACACTATTACACTATTACACTATTACACACTATTACACTATTACACACTATTACACACTATTACACTATTACACTATTACACACTATTACACTATTACACACTATTACACACTATTACACACTATTACACTATTACACTATTACACACTATTACACTATTACACTATTACACACTATTACACTATTACACTATTACACACTATTACACTATTACACTATTACACAATATTACACTATTACACTATTACACACTATTACACTATTACACTATTACACACTATTACACTATTACACTATTACACACCATTACACTATTACACACTATTACACTATTACACACTATTACACTATTACACACTATTACACTATTACACTATTACACACTATTACACTATTACACTATTACACACTATTACACACTATTACACACTATTACACACTATTACACTATTACACTATTACACACTATTACACACTATTTATTACACTATTACACACTATTACACTATTACACTATTATACACTATTACACTATTACACTATTACACACTATTACACTATTACACTATTACACTATTACACACTATTACACTATTACACAATATTACACTATTACACTATTACACACTATTACACTATTACACTATTACACTATTACACTATTACACACTATTACACTATTACACACTATTACACTATTACACACTATTACACACTATTACACTATTACACACTATTACACTATTACACTATTACACACTATTACACTATTACACACTATTACACTATTACACAATATTACACTATTACACACTATTACACTATTACACTATTACACACTATTACACTATTACACTATTACACACTATTACACTATTACACTATTACACACTATTACACTATTACACAATATTACACTATTACACACTATTACACACTATTACACTATTACACTATTACACAATTAAACTATTACACACTATTACACACTATTACACTATTACACACTATTACACTATTACACACTATTACACACTATTTATTACATTATTACACACTATTACACTATTACACTATTACACACTATTACACACTATTACACTATTACACTATTACACACCATTACACTATTACACTATTACACAATATTACACTATTACACACTATTACACACTATTACACTATTACACACTATTACACTATTACACTATTACACTATTACACTATTACACACTATTACACTATTACACACTATTACACTATTACACACTATTACACACTATTACATTATTACACACTATTACACTATTACACACTATTACACTATTACACACTATTACACTATTACACTATTACACACTATTACACACTATTTATTACACTATTACACACTATTACACTATTACACTATTATACACTATTACACTATTACACTATTACACACTATTACACTATTACACTATTACACTATTACACACTATTACACTATTACACAATATTACACTATTACACTATTACACACTATTACACTATTACACTATTACACTATTACACTATTACACACTATTACACTATTACACACTATTACACTATTACACACTATTACACACTATTACACTATTACACACTATTACACTATTACACTATTACACACTATTACACTATTACACACTATTACACTATTACACAATATTACACTATTACACACTATTACACTATTACACTATTACACACTATTACACTATTACACTATTACACACTATTACACTATTACACTATTACACACTATTACACTATTACACAATATTACACTATTACACACTATTACACACTATTACACTATTACACTATTACACAATTAAACTATTACACACTATTACACACTATTACACTATTACACACTATTACACTATTACACACTATTACACACTATGTATTACATTATTACACACTATTACACTATTACACTATTACACACTATTACACACTATTACACTATTACACTATTACACACCATTACACTATTACACTATTACACAATATTACACTATTACACACTATTACACACTATTACACTATTACACACTATTACACTATTACACTATTACACTATTACACTATTACACACTATTACACTATTACACACTATTACACTATTACACACTATTACACACTATTACATTATTACACACTATTACACTATTACACACTATTACACTATTACACACTATTACACTATTACACTATTACACAATATTACACTATTACACACTATTACACTATTACACTATTACACACTATTACACTATTACACACTATTACACTATTACACTATTACACACTATTACACTATTACACTATTAAACACTATTACACTATTACACAATATTACACTATTACACACTATTACACACTATTACACTATTACACAATTACACTATTACACACTATTACACACTATTACACTATTACACACTATTACACTATTACAGTATTACACACTATTACACTATTACACTATTACACACTATTACACTATTACACACTATTACACTATTACACTATTACACACTATTACACTATTACACAATATTACACTATTACACTATTACACACTATTACACACTATTACACTATTACACTATTACACTATTACACAATTACACTATTACACACTATTACACACTATTACACTATTACACTATTACACACTATTACACTATTACACCGAGTACAATGGCACAATCCGCAAGTCTCTACGACAAACGGTTCAAGAGATACACTGAGGGGGTGTGGCCTAAGGGGGCTTGGTCTAAGGATCGGGGGAGTGGTCAACATCGACCAATGAAAGGTGGTCAACATCGACCAATGGCACAATCCGCAAGTCTCTACGACAAACGGTTCAAGAGATACACTGAGGGGGTGTGGCCTAAGGGGGCGTGGTCTAAGGATCGGGGGAGTGGTCAACATCGACCAATGAAAGGTGGTCAACATCGACCAATGGCACAATCCGCAAGTCTCTACGACAAACGGTTCAAGAGATACACTGAGGGGGTGTGGCCTACGGGGGCGTGGTCTAAGGATCGGGGGAGTGGTCAACATCGACCAATGAAAGGTGGTCAACAGGGGGAGTGGTCAACATCGACCAATGAAAGGTGGTCAACATCGTCGATTCGTAGCCAGACGGTGCGGTGAAACTTTACGAGTTCGAATAGCATATCGAGTTGGAGCAAGCCGGTCGTTTTGATACCTTTCACGTGTATGGGGCGCAAACGGTCTGGGAGGAGTTTGTTGTCAAAATCGGTGGAATAAAGAATAAAGAATAAAAAGAGTATAGATATGTATAGTGTGGGTTGCAACCTGGCTTCGCCAGGTCACCCACACTAATAATAATAATAATAATAATAATAATAATAATAATAATAATAATAATAATAATAATAATAATAATAATAATAATAATAATAATAATAATAATAATAATAATAATAATAATAATAATAATAATAATAATAATAATAATAATAATAATAACAATAACAATAACAATAATAACAATAACAATAACAATAACAATAACAATAATAATAATAATAATAATAATAATAATAATAATAATAATAATAATAATAATAATAATAATAATAATAATAATAATAATAATAATAATAATAATAATAATAATAATAATAATAATAATAATAATAATAAATTGAATTTGTATTGCACTTTTTTTTCACTGGGATCCCAAAGTGCTACAGGGTTAAAACATAGTTAACAAATAAAATAATTATTAGTAAAAAATTAAATACAGATAAGATATAAATAGAACATAGAACATAGAAACAAATAATATCACAAGATTTTATTTTTTTAAAGCTAAGTCAAATGCCTTTTGAAACAAAGGCCTGCTTTAAAAGAGTCCGGTGCCCTCAGCTTGATGGGGAGGCTGTTCCACAGGCGTGGTGCAGCCGTGCAGAAGGCTCGGTCATCCATGGTGCAGAGCCTGGTACTGGGGACTTGAAGGAGCAGGCTACCTGCAGATCTGAGGGTACGGGTGGAGGATTGTGGAGTGATGTGTTCCTGAAGGTAGAGGGGTGCATGTCCGTTTATGCAGTTATGGGTGAGCATCAGGATTTTGTAATTCATCCGGGATGAGATGGGGAGCCAATGCAGTGAGTGGAGGATGGGGGTTATGTGATCGGGTTTACGGACTCTCATCAGGATCCTTAATTAACTTAATTAACTCAACAAGCAGGCCTGTGGCCTCACCCCCCCCCCCCCCCACTAGGACAATAGAGCTACAGCATGCACCCCTCCCCCAGTAACAATAAAACTAGATGGCATACAGTATCTGAAGAAAACTAGAATGCTAGTTATGTAAACTATAAAAACACAGCTAAACTGTCTCTCAGCACAGCATCAAATAGTGTATTTGTCATACCTGCAGACAATGTTTCTGCCATGGTCCCTCTTGCATTTGCCTTTCACAGTCACATACTTGTCCATTTTCTTGCAAATTATGCACAAGATTGGAAGTACAGGGCCGGCAAAAGCTGGTAGGCCTGTCCTGGGCCCTCATTTATCAATGGTGCGTACGCACAGATATGTGTGTAACCCGTGTGTACGATCATTTCTAAGCAAAGTGTGTGACTTATCAATTTGACAGAACTCGCACCACTTACATGAAATATAACTATGCGATGACCCAAGTATCCGTTCGCGAGGAAAGACCTAGTCCCGACTTATAAAATTATAATTGCGCAAAACCGGCAGGATTGTAAATGGAGAACTTTTTAGTCCTAAATCTACACAAATAGATCTTTCACCCAGAGTGAAAATTGCGTAGTCCCGCAAGGTGGGAACGGGATGAAACAGGGGCTTCACCCTATGGCCTAATATATGAGTCTGCAGAGAACATTGATCTGGTCATTTAAACATGATCACGAAAATCTAATCAGAGAGAGTTGTCCTTTGTGAGTTAAATGGTAAATAAATGGTAAATGGTGTATTTATATAGAGTTTTTATCCAAAGCGCTTTACAATTTTGTTCCTCACATTCACCCATTCACTCACACATTCACACACCGACGACATACCATGCAAGGTGCCAACCTGCTCATCGGGAGCAGTTAGGGGTTAAAGTGTCTTGCTCAAGGACACATCGATGCGCTACCCGGGGGGAGCGGGAATCGACCCGGGAACCTTTCCGATCACCAGACGACCGCTCTACCTCCTGAGTCACTGTCGTTAACATAATGAGACACCGGAGTGCCCTATTGAGATCATACTTAAGTCTTGTCGTGGCCTCAGCTTGCATTTCTGACAGCAGGCAGGCATTTGCCAATTTATTTACGATGCAAACCAAAGTAGGCCAGTAGCATAAACTATGGAACCAGAGGAACACCTTGAGAATAGAGTCACAACCTAACAGATATTCATCATGGAAATTACAAAGATATATAGCGTGCAGTGTGAATATGTATGTAGTACATTGTTTGTTAATAACCTGTGCTCCCTAATGTCATTGTGTGCTCCTATATTCTTTCATTTAGGAGCACAATGTACTCCTTGGGGAAAAAGGTTTGCGTAGAGTCCTGACCCAGAGGACTATTCTATATGTGAGTATATGGGTTTCTGTTTCAGGCCTGACAACACTGTGTAGAATGGATCTCATTTGGGATATAAAAAGTAGACACACGGCTCTACTGAGCGTACTCATCTACTTTTCTTTTTCTGTTTTTTTGGTTTTACTCTTTTACAAACACACACACACCGAACAACTCTTTGAAATGCACACTTGAGCAAACAGACATGCAAATGGAGGGCGCTAGTGCATGTACAAATACATGTGCCTACACATGCACGCACGCACGCACGCACGCACGCACGCACGCACGCACGCACGCACGCACGCACGCACGCACGCACGCACGCACGCATGCGCGCACGCACGCACACACACACACACACACACACACACACACACACACACACACACAATGTAGTTGCATGAACACATGCACACCACATACTAGCTCACTAAACCTCTCTCTTCTCTCTCTGTCTCTCTCCTCCTCTATCTATATCTCTCTCTGTCTCTCTCTCCCTTTATCTCTCTATCTCTCTCTGTCTCTCTCTGTCTCTCTCCTTCTATATATCTCTCTATATCTCTCTCTGTGTCTCTCTCTCTCTCTCTGTGTCTCTCTCTCTCTCTCTCTCTCTCTCTCTCTATATATATTCCTCTCACTCTCACTCACGTATCTCTGTTTCTCACTGTCCCTCTCTATCTCT
>NW_028172629.1:22863-25363 GCF_963971535.1 Notolepis coatsorum
CGGAAGCTTAACAAGTGAAGTCCTTTTTTTATTGAATTTTTTACATTTGTTGTAGAATATTACATGGTAGGGGCGACTGGAGGATTCTTCTGTTAACATTCAACAATGGAGAGGTTCATATGTTTCTATGCCATTGTGCCGACATCGACTTTCACAATCGCACATTCACACAAACATTCCCGCATTTCACTTTATGCCCTGGTATGTATGTGACAAATAAACCTCTTGATTCTTGACAAACGCCACCATATACTTTTGGCTGATTTACCAGAGAGGCAAACAGATTTGTCAGATTCTTTTGATCTGCCCTTGACCCGTATCCTCACATTTGTGTCTGTGGGAAATATAAATTATTCAAACAACAACAACAACCATTCATATGGTTTATACAATGTATGCGTTAAAGGAGCACAAAACACGTTCAGTTTAGTCTGAGGGAATGCGTTTTGAATAGGGATGTTCGATATTGGCTTTTTTACCGATACCGATATTGTCCAACTCTTAATTTCCGATACCGATATCAACCGATACCGATATATGCAGGGTCCCCCCCCCCCCCCCCCCCCCCAAAAAACAGAATAATTTCAGGTAATTAACATTACATCTCTTGTTGTGGAATTAACACAACATTATACTTTTGACAATAAATAAAATCAGAATTAGTTCTTACTTGCTTGCCTGTGTAAATAAAGGTTAAATAAATGTAAAAAATATATATATATTTTAACCAATATGGATAATTGTCGATATACATTTTAATGCCATATCGGCCGATGATATCGGTAGGCCGCTAATATCGACATCCTAGTTTTGAATATAGTCACTGGTGAGGTCATCGGAGGACACTGAATCCTTGTGTCGTGTTAATTACAGCTCAGTGAAATGATAAGGGTACCAGTCTCTTTTTTGGATTTAATGTCCCACGATGACATCACTGGTGTCTGGTGGGCCAGCGGTGGCCATATCAAAATGCATTTGACGTATATTTGACCTCTTTTAGTTATGAGATATTAGAAACTAGTTGAAGGTAACTCTCAACCAGCTACATGTGGATTGAGCCTGTCTCTCCCCTGTCTGGGAAAACAGGGGACGCAGTTATCTAGGAACTGACAAGGAGATGTGAAAAGGTGGTCCTTTGTATCAACAGAAACCAAAACGCTAGTCTATTCTACTAATGTAATCACAAGAAGCCACACAGACACAATGACTCCAGACTCTCTCACACCACGCAAGTCGAGCCGCTGGGAAGAGTGGGCGTGGCTAGCCTCAATAATTTGAAAATCATTGGTTTAGAAACTTGTTATTGGAGCAAACCATTTGTGATTTCAGGAGGGACCTGATTTGTTGATAAAATGTCTGTGGAGATTGGACCTTGTCTTGTCTTGAGCCACTTGCAATACACATCACCAAAGAAACGCTTTCTTCTTTTTACAAGAAACCATTAAGCCGAGTTTTAAAAGTAACCTCACATTCCCTCAAACTAAACTGAACGTGTGCAAAACCGTTTCTTCGATGTGTGTGACATCAGCAGCATAGTTTTTCGGCGAAGTGCCCTCAGTGAGGCTCAAATTAAAATACATGAGCAACTTCAGAGGCCAGAGGGTGCGACCTATAAACGCATTTACTATCCAATAGCATTGTGAGGCTGAACAACAGGATCCATTGACTATGTAAATGTACATAAAAAATAAACATTTACAAACTTTTTTTAAATAGCAAAATGCAGAAAGTGATGTTGTAATTTTGCAACCGAGGCACTCGCAGGGTTAGATAAAAAAGAACAAACGCTTAAAACACCAGAGCTCGATCTAAAGACGTTGAAGATGCAAAGCCGCGAGCCTATTAGCTGTACTGATTTAGCTTTTTTTGTTGTTGTACTTTTTCTTTGACACGCCGTCGTGTATATATCCCAAGGGAGAAAAAACAAAAAAAACTCTGAAACTTAGGTGAAAGTCGCCAAACTCTACGCCGAAAATTTCCACCTATGCTGCATTTCTGTCATAGTTTGGCCGCGGAATGCGGGGACGTATCTCCTGTCGGGAGGCAGAACGCGGAGCGCTTGTTTTTGTTCTCATGCTAACACCCCCGCCGCTCTCGGTGTCGGCGGCAGAACTTGATATCATCCCAAGCTTTTGCTCCTAATAGTCTAGACGGTAAATATTGCAACCTTCTCCTGTGGTGGCCACTAATGGGCGTGTAACTTTAGAGGCAAACATGTGAAGTGGTCTCCTTCCAGCGGCAGCCGAGGCTGGAGGCTCAGTGGACGTGCAGCGTGCTGCCAGAGATGAAAGCCCCCGTCAGAAGCCACCGAGTCTGGCTGCGTTCAAACACTTATGAAAAACAGACCTCAGGAGAAGCTAAGTGTCCAATCTCTTGTGACTAAAGTACAGTAATGGAGCACAATCATCGGTAATGGGGACTATTTTCAAAACCATAAGTATGTCTCTCTCTCTCTCTCTCTCCTCTCTCTCTCTCTCTCTCTCTCTCCTCTCTCTCTCTC
>NW_028172629.1:27863-68299 GCF_963971535.1 Notolepis coatsorum
ACATGTCGGTTTTCATGTAAAATGTATATGAGCTAGTGTTAGCCAGAAGCTAATTTTCACCTGCATGCGGCTATACCTGTATAGGCCTGAGACCATACCTGTAGACCAGGGCTATTCAACTAAATTGTTCAGGGGGCCACATTGTCAGAAACCCAAGGGGCCAGGGGCCGGACTGCCACGGCGCCTCCCCGTGCTATGAATATATGTACATTTTACATTTACATTTATTCATTTAGCTGACGCTTTTATCCAAAGCGACTTACAAGTTCTGTACGACAAGACAGCAAGAAGGGTACAACTCTATCAGCTGAGTAACAATGTTCATCAAGTGTTGCGTGTTACAGTGTAGGTTAGTTTATTAGGACAAGTGCATGACAGTAAGGTTAGTCAGGGTTAGATTTTTTTTTTTTTTTTTTTAATCATTTCAGATAATGGTTGAAGAAGTGAGTCTTTAGTCGACGGCGAAATATTGGACGGGATTCGGCTGTCCTAACTGGGATGGGTAGTTCATTCCACCATATGTACACTTGACACAACACGCAACCACATTTTCACAACTTTTATTTAACTACATTGCAAAAGTAGTATACTTTTCAAAAAAAGTGCTTCATTTATGTGCCACATCTGCAACATCTCCTGCAGAAAGTGCTTCATTTATGACTGTGCAACAACTGCAACATCTCCTCTTCAACATTTCAATATAAAAATAAAATAAAAAAACAAGTGCATGATGTGCATCTGAACATTCTAACATCAACACTTGAACAAAAAAACACATTTATAGTGCAGCTGAGCTTATGAAAAAGTGCTTCATGTCTGTGCAACAACAGCAAATCACAGCATCTTATTAGCACTTATTGTCCACTCTTAACTCTCAAACATCAGGGGGGGTGTGGGGGGCAGACAGGCCTAGCCTACATACACACATCTAATGAGAGCGATTGCACTTCTTTGACTGGGCAATGGCAGAGAAAGAGGGTTCATAGGAAGTGAGGGCTACCCGCAAACAGTGATGCAAATGCTCATTTGTCAAGGAGGCACGTTGCTTGTTTTAATGGTATTCATGTGAGAGAAATTGGATTCACAGGTGTATGTTGAGCCAAACATTGTTAGCACAGATATTGCCAGCGTTTTTATTTTGGGGAATGTCTTGACATGAATACACTTTATCCAAAATGTTGTGGTGGATTCATTCTCAAGTGCCTGCTTCAGAGCAGATGATGCTTGCATGTCAATTATTTCAAGTTGCAGGAGACCTTCATCAATGTGAAGTGATGCAAGGAACTCTTGTCCTTTTGTGGAAATAGCAGCTACATTGGCAAATGGGTTGCTCACAAAATGCATCAATTCTCTGGACATGTCAAATTCATCAAATCGACTTGCAAAGTTTTCCCTCAATTTATCAATGAAATCTGTCATTAATTGAGTGACTTTTGGCTCAATTGTGCGTGTTAACGTTGACATAAAAAAAAAAAAAAAAAAGAATAAAAAAAAACATATTTTTTTTTTATTTTATTTTATTATCATGTAATCTTTGGCGGGCTGGTCAGAATCATCCCGCGGGCCGGATCTGGCCCGCGGGCCGCCAGTTGAATAGCCCTGCTGTAGACCATGCCTGTAGGCTGTTGTTAAAAGTAGTGATATAACTATATCCATACAAAAACTGATGTATTAAGAACATACAAGACAAGTAGACATAGTACAGGAGATGGAACAATTATATGTTACATGTTGGCGGATTTTGCTGAAACAGTGGCAGAGACAACGTGTGTTTTACTCTAAATAGTCACGTACATTTGCCGCGATGTGCTGTAGGCATAGGCGCCTACGTAATTGAGCAGGCGAAGCGGGTGCTCTACCAGTATTGAACTTGGGGGAGCAAACTTGTCTCTTTGCTCCCTCACTTTTTGATCATATGATATATCCCCCCCCCCCCAATATATAAATATTATCTAACCATAACTACGTAATTTCAATCAAATTAATAATACGCAATGACACTTAATAGCAAGTTTTTAAGTTTCCAAAGATTGCAACACCCCCCTGCCCGATATGGTTTGATCCAGCCCCCAGCAGACAGAGCGGACGCGCACTCAGCGCTGCAGGCAGCCTCCAGAGGTGTAAACTGGTACGCAGGCAGCGTGAACACTTTGTCACAACAGCAGGATCTTCCACTAAGTAAGTTCAGTTGTTCGAACAAACTATTATGTTAGACATCATCTTTACTATTGAGTGGTATAACTTCTACCACGCAATACAATAAAATTGTTTCACGGTCCGAAATGCCATCTGGTCATACCAATAATAATAATAATAATAATAATAATAATAATAATAATAATAATAATAATAATAACAAAGTTTCCCTCTGGTTGGCGTTAGCTTTAGTGCTAGCCGCTAGCTAACGTTGTCATATATCTAGATATGTGGTGTCGTCAGCTGGATAACGTTGACTTCGTTTGCAAATTTTAACGTTCGCTATGGCTGACGAGCAGGGCCGGATTAACGACGGCCGCGGCCCGTGGGCCTTTAGTGACGAGGGCCCCCCCACTTTTTTTTTTTTTTTTTTTTTTATTATAATAATAATGCAATAAAAGTCTGAAAATGAAGGGATTATGTCCATGAGTGTCATTTTTTGAAATTAAGGCCTGCCTCTTATATAAGCCTCTCTAATAAAGGCCTGGTGCTCTTTGCAGCTGAGGTAAATAGAAGACCCGTCCTATATTTGAGGATTTACGGTAAATCAAGATGTTCAATTATCTTAAAGGGGAACTATCTTATAAATGGCCTTTTTGAGTGTTTAGCATTGTTTCCTAGCTATGTGAACTTATATTAATATGATCTATGTCTCAAAATTCTCATATTGGCGCATTCTTCCAATTCTCCTCTCACAATATTCACCCTCACTGAACTGAGTCATTTGAAAATGTGCCCTATATGTGATGTCATATAGTCACTGCTGCATGTTAATGTTCAGGCGGGGCCGGCCCGGCGCAGTGGTTTAGGAGCCCAGGCTCAAAACAGCTCGAGATCTTGAGGTAGAAAAATGCTGTTTTTGAGGACTTGATTAGAAATACAAAACAATGAATAAAAAAAATATATATATTACAGAGGTGTTCCATAGACTCACAGGAATTGTGTAAAAGTGCCCAAATAGTGAAAGAAATAGTAAAATAGTTCCCCTTTAAGGTACAATACCTGAAATGAAAATGTGTGTGTGTGTGTGTCCAGCCAACCAGGTAACATGGCAGAAAAAAGAAAGAATACAGACATCGGAGCATTTTTCAGTACACCAAAACGCAAAGTAAGAACCCTAGTAGCCTAATAGCTCAAAGACTTAAAGGGCAGGCTCCACAAATAATGGATTGCACGGTGTTAATTGCACCCTTACTTACAATTCATTATGAATTGTAAATGGGGGACCCTGATGTAAACAAAACAAAAGTCTTTTTCTGGTCTGCATCCCCTTAACAATTGTGTGTATTGAGCCGTACTATATTGTACCCATTCTGCAATATGTTAATTCCATTTTTTAATACTGCATACTGCAATATAAACTGAGTTTTATAGTGAAAAGAGCAGCTTTATTAGTCAAGATTGAAGGCTCTATATTGCAGGAAATTGCACGTACAGGTTCATTAAATGAAAAAAATATCTGCCGTGGAGGGGGTTGTGCCGGACCCCCTCCACCCCCCCTTGCCTGTCAAAAATAAAAAAATTACAAAAAATACAAAAAATAAAAAATAAAATAAATAAATAATATTGCACCCCCACTTTCAACTATAACTAGGCGGCCATGGCTGTAGGTTGACTGTTTTACTGGCGGTAAATGGACATAACAAGTTAATTTGACGCACTGTTCGGTTCAACAAGTGTTTATTTGAACCATTGTACTGGGTTGACTAATTCGAATGAATGCCCAACAATTCGCCTCTAGATTGTGGATTGACTCTTAATGCGGAACCAAACTGTCAAGCGCTTGTTTCCGCCCAGACACTTTTCACTGTCGTTAACGGGTGCACGTGCACATAGATTTGTGAGACGCTCCATCACCGTAATGTTAGGTATGTGTGTTCTGCCTCCATGTATAATATAATGGAAACTTGTGGCACTAGATAGCCTCACAGTAAATTTCACAGAGTAAATTTTACTCAAACTGAGTAAATTTGAGCCCAAGATGTGAGTAAAGTTTTACTCAGTTTGAGTAAAATGTACTCAGTTTGAGTAAAATGTACTCAGTTTGAGTAAAATGTACTCAGCGAAATTGACTGTAGATGGTGCTTTTGTAATATAATTGTAACACTCCTCATAATGCATGAGTTGTTGTGCCCTATATCATCTTAGTAACTGTTATTATTTATTTGCCATCAGATGCAGGCTGTACGTGTTAAACACATTGACCGGCAGAAATTCATCTGTTTTGAGGGCCAATTGACCTTCACAACTTTGAGTGTGGTGAGTGAAACATTTTGCACAGCGTGCCGTTGGTTCTCAAAATGGCGTCCGCCTTGATAGTTAGGAACCAAATGGACCCTTATTGGTCTGTAACTCGGACGGTGTACAAATGGACCCCAACGTCCATTGTACACCGTCAAGAGTTAAATTAACATTGATTTTACAATATAAATTGGGGTCCCAAAGATAGAAATGCCATTAAATGGGTGCCCTTGGAATTAAAATGGTTGAGAATCACTGCTAGAGCCGTACAAATATTGTCTTATGGGGGTCCATGGCACATCTTTTCAAATGGGGGTCTGTGGGCTAATTGTCAATTTGGGGGGTCCTTGACATGAAATGTTTGAGAACCACTGCCCTATGCAACAACATACTGGGTATCAGTTTAGGCTTTCCCTGCATGTTAATTTAAGCTGTAGGCCTACAGTACCAAGCACAATCCATTTTATTTAGGATAGAGTGAACCAATCAATGTCTTACACCCCTTCCTGACAGGCAGCGACGCGAGCGAGCGTGATTGCGAAAATGATTAAAATGTATTCGTTTCAATCAGACTATCCTGACCTGCCGCGAGCGACAGCGAACTGAGCGGCGATGTCGTTTCCCCCTCAAATATTCGCTCGCTGTGTCTCTAGTTGAGCGATTACGCGGCCGAGTCACGCCCCTAAACACTTTTTATTGGTCAAGAATCGCAGGCTGCTTTGCCCCTGTGTGCTTCCAGGTAACACACACACAGACACACCCGGACGCGTGTACCGGTTCCGCAACAGTAAGTGACTTCCGGGTAGGCCTGATTGGCCCCGACAGGCACGTGACGCGGCAAACTCAGGACGCGCAACGAGGCTGCTGAGAGCTGTCGCGCGGAAATAGGCTGTCTATTGCCATTCTCTAACACAAACTCTAACCTTAACCAGCTCCTTAACAGCGCCTAAACTTAACCGTTCTAACCTTAACCAACTCCGAAACAATGCCTAACCTTAACCTTAACCATGCCTAACCTTAACCATAGAAAGAATATTGCCATTCTCTAACACAAACTCTAACCTTAACCAGCTCCTTAACAGCGCCTAAACTTAACCGTTCTAACCTTAACCAACTCCGAAACAATGCCTAACCTTAACCTTAACCTTAACCATGCCTAACCTTAACCGGCGAAAGAATACACGTTAAAAAAAAAATCACGTTAAAAAAAAAAGATTTGATGGGATTCGAACTCACCAACAACGGACCGCAGGATCGCAGGACCGCTGCTCTGCGAGGTGAGCTATAGCGCCGAATGAGAGTCATGGCGTATTTGGACGGTTACGTAATTCCGTAAGGGCTCCGCGGAGCGTGCCGCGCGGCAGAGAAAGTTGCGCGTCACGTGCCTGTCGGGGCCAATCAGGCCTACCCCGGAAGTCACTTACTGTTGCGAAACAGCTACACGCCACCCGGACACGCGCCGCCTCATATCAGGACAGTGTCGCGCACGATTTCGTCTCCAGTTCGCTCGCTCGCTGCCTGTCAGGAACCGGTGTTATGTATGTCAATTAAGGCTGTCAATCGTCCTCATATGATCAAATTTTCAGTGGCTATTTTAATATCCCATTTTTATGACATTTTAATTAATACAAATTAAATAAATTGCACAACAGATTTATCAATAAGCTTGTGCAATCTTGTTTTGTCTATAGTTGCCAAGAAATTTGAAATTCCTAGTACCTTGGACTTAAAGGTCTATGATGACTCAAACACTGAAGTCGACGACGAGGCGTTTCAGTTTCTTCTAAAGAAACCAGACCTGGGTGTGTTGGAGATTTGTTCACCCCAAGACCCAAATCCTGAAGGTGAGTTGCTAACATGGAGCCTTATAGCCTCATCCATACAGTCCTGGCTGCTTGAAGCCTTTTTACAACGCATCCGCGTTTCCGGGTTCCCGTTTTTTTCGCTCAGATTGGCCAGGTCATGTGACATGAGCGGCAATCGTGGGACGGCAAGTTTCTACACTGGTTAAGCTTAGGCACTCTTCGAAGTTGGTTAAGGTTAGAGTTTGTCTTAGAGCGTGACGGCAAGTTCTTTCGCCGGTTAAGCTTAGGCACTCTTTCGAAGTTGGTTAAGGTTAGAGTTGAGTTTGTCTTGGCGATAGAACGCCAGGTAGTTTGCAGGCTGTTCGACGCGGAAATGGGCAAACACGCTATTGGGCGCACATGTTACATGACCTGGCCAATCAGAGCGCCGGAAACGCGGATGAGTTGTAAAAAGGCTACACGTGTCCTGGCTAACCTAAAATGTCACACAGGTACTGTATATTTTTGTACTTTGAAATGATCTTTGTATATATGCCCAATGTAATGTAACGTGTGGATCCTTCCTAATCTAATGTGGCCTTTTTACATTACACTACACAAACATTCCTCTCTTGCTAATCACACTTATATGTCTACATGATTGTTAGATTCAGTGAGGACCTCTGCGAGCAACTCCAGCCAAAGCTCAGTTCTCAGCTCTGGTGCAGACAATGAGGGGGAGTCTGATGACACCATCATTTTGCAGTCTAGTCCTGCTCCAAGAAACGGTGCTGACCTGACTCGTCTCACTCTGGTAAGCTTTGCATATGACTGTTTGAAATGGAGATGGTGACTCTGATAAAGGGGTAGCATGGGGATGGCCAAGTACAATTGGGGAGAAAATGGGGGGGGGGTCATGGTTTACATTTGTCACCTTAACCCTTTCACTGCCGCACAACAGCAGGTTAACCCTTTCACTGCCGCACTACAGAAGATTAACCCTTTACTATCACACTACCGACGGTAACCGTCAGTAGTGTGATAGTAAAGGGTTAACCTTCTGTAGTGTGGCAGTGAAAGGGTTAAATATACTTGGCCACCAAATTTAGGGGCCTGTGGGAACAATGCTTAAAAATATGACTGTCTATCCATGTGTGTCCCCCCCCCCCTTTTTACTCCCGCTTAGATGACTGAAAAGATTCTGAGGGACACAGCTGGAGGAGAGAGGATCATTGCCGATTATGCTCGGACAAAAAGCCTAACGGATACCAGAAGACGCGACATGGTGAAGATATTGGTTGCGCACATGGCAAAAGAGCATGGGTATGTTGTCATCTAAACATTACGCACCCAATACACATTTTTGGTTTTTACTAAGATCCTCCTTTTTGCAGAATTGGTAAATGATAAATGGTTATCCAAAGCGCTTTACATAGATTGTGCAGAAGGCATTGGCACAGCAATACTTTTGTTTGGATCTCATACTTGTGTGTGTGTGCACTGTAGGACGAGTCCTTCAAGGCGTGTTAAAGAAGACTACGCAAAGGGCATCACTGCCTTATTCCCATACCTGGACGATCCCCAGGGCAATTTGGGATATGTAAGTACATCAGGGAAAAGTGCAGAGAGACATTTCATCGGCGACTCAGTGCATGTGTGTGTGTGTTCCTGTGGGTCGCCCATCTTGCGTGTGTGTTAAAACTGCATGACAAATAAAGACTTCTAGTCTAACAATTATTATGTTTATAGTTCATTCTTGTTATATAATTTCTAGGGATGTTCGATATTGGCTTTTTTACCGATATCCGATATACCGATATTGTCCAACTCTTTAATTTCCAATACCGATATCAACCGAACCCCCCCCCCCCCCCCCCCAAAAGGAATAATTTCAGGTAATTAACATTAGGCTACATATCTCTTGTCGTGGAATTAACACAACATTATGCATAACATTATCCAAGCACATGCATGGTACATAAAACACCAACCCCTTTACTCCTCACTTCTCTGGAATTGCTTAAAATAGGGCTGTGCGGAGTACGATTTCAACTAAATATTTGTTAACATTTCTGTATGCTGACCATTTCTCCAAACCTCAACAATTTCAGAACCACAGATGTCCTACCTGTTGACCTTGATTTTAGCAATTCTTCAGAGAAGGGCATGTGTTAAGTTTTAAGGAGAGAAATAAACACATTTACACATGCCCATTTAAACCAAATAACACTTTTTTTTCCCCTTTTCTTCTTGTGTTTTAGGAGCAGTATTACAATCCAGTAGATGGGAGTGGGTTTCTGGCATGGAGAGTGAAATCACTTCAAAAAGTAGCATCAGAGGGACAAAAGAAGAGCCGTAATGTTCAGCCACTGATCGGTATGTAATTTTGATTGTCCCAGTCCACTGTTTATCTAGCAACTGTGAAGATGGATCATTATAGTAAATGCATATCACTGGAAAGTATTGCAGCAGTATGTGTGGTTTTCTACACTGTTACAGGTGGTCCAAATTCTGGCGACAGAGCCCCCTTCTGTGAGGAAAACCAGCTAACCACAGACACCCAGTGTCGTGAGGCCAGTGCACTGATGAAGCATACAACTGATGAAGCAATCATCAAGGAGAAGATGAAACAGACCTTCACCCATCGCCAAGAAATGGTGCATGACCCAATTAAGTCCTCTGAAATATTCACCACCTTTCCACCAGTGCTTCTCAAACTTTTTCTGTCAGGCCCCCCTTTGGCCGACCAAAATATTTTGCCCCCCCCCCCCTCGCCCCAACAAAATAGTCATGAAATGGGCCATGTTTAAATTAATTGAAATAACACCAATATCGTGACCTTTCAAATTGGCCCTATATTTTGTTTTCAGAGCTGTCATGGATGAAAAGCCAGCCACAGATACTGTATGTGGTGCTGAATGGTATCAACACCTTAACTGCTGCATCATGAGATACTTGGTGGGCCATGAGATGAGATACTTGGTACTCAGCACCACACTCTGAAACTAGCTCTCTAGGTGGTATCAGATGAGATTTCAAAGAGTTCTTCCAAGAGTTTGGATGGAGATGTGTCAGGAAGCTTTGTCTCAATGTTGTCTGTAAAGGTTTTTTTTATCCAGAGTAACTTGGTGATCCTTTTCTGTGTTTTATTAAATAATGATTTTCAGATTTTGAGAAATGGTATTTTTATGGAGAACAGTGCAGCTGCAACAGATAGCACTTTAGTGATAATTTTCTGTAATAAAAAAAAAAAAAAAACTTTTACTTTTTTTTCTTTTTTTATCTCAAGGCCCCCCCTGTCATGCCTCTGCGCCCCCCCTGGGGGGCGCGCCCCCCACTTTGAGAAACACTGCTTTCCACGATTCCTAGACATCACAGGAATGGTATGTGGCTCTTTAACTGCCTTGCATTAAAGTCTAACTGAAATTAAAAATGACCTTTTTAAACAATTTAGATCACATCCCTGGTCATAGGGTGAACCTATTTAATAGGGCTGTCCCTGACTAAGGATTTGGATGGTCGACTAGGATTGTCAAAAAAAAAAAAATATATATATATATATATATAATATATATATATATATTTTTTTTTATCATTCCATTTGGGCTGTGGGGGGTGCTTAATGTCTGAAGGAGTCGACTGAAGGATTCTTGTCCTCTGCAAAAGCATGCAATTGGTCCACTGATGGATACATCTTGATATTTGTCTAGTATAGTGTGTTCATTAGATGGGTGAAATCCTCTTTCAGTGCCTCTGTGCCTGTTTTCGTAGGCAGTTAGCCTCTGGTATGCGTGCCATTAGCGTTAGCCACACTTCTATGCCTCTTTTCTTTTGAAAAAAATGATAAAAAAAATAAAAATATTTTTTTATTTATTTTTTTTATTATTATATTCTACTAAGAGGTTGGCCAGTCTACTACGGCCCCTTTCGACCGATTAGTCGATTAATAGGGGTCAGCCCTACTATTTAACAATGTATGACAAAAAAAATTCAACCATGTTTTATTCCATCTTGTCTGCAGATTGAGCAGGATTTCAGTCTGATGTTTGGTGATGACATCTCTGCAAAGTTCCTGGAGAAGTGGCCTACTTTCTGCAGGCAGAAAGTCCTTGAACAAAGCCGTGGCCTCACCCAGACCGGCGACCTTCAAGACCTGCTTCAGAATGCTGAATCCACAACAGAACTGAACAATGGTATGCTTGAATTAAAGGAATATAATAATGGAAGGGTGAATTGTTTTTTAAACAAATGGAACACAGCTTTTAGTCAAATGTATTTCTGATTTTTTTTATAAATTTTTTTGTATTTTCAGGATGGGACAGTGAGATGTCCTCCCTCTTGCTGCTTGTCCACCTCATGCCACCATCACCTCAGGGCCGCAACAAGAGACCGGGAAAGCTCTCAGCCAGACAAGCCATTGACTGCCTTGTGAAGTTCATAAAGGTAAGGTTACAGTTACCTATATTATCGGCCCATATTGGCATAAAAATGTGATATAGGAAAATAGCGGTATCGGTAAAAAAAAATTATAATTTTTTTTTACATTTCTATAACCAACCTTTATTTACCCAGGCAAGTAAGAACAAATTCTGATTTTATTTATTGTCAAAAGTATGCATAATGTTATGTTAATTCCACAACAAGACATATGTAATGTTAATTACCTGAAATTATTCAGTTTTTGGGGGGGGAAACCCTGCATATATCGGTATCGGTTGATATCGGTATTGGAAATTAAGAGTTGGACAATATCGGTATATCGGTAAAAAAGCCAATATCGAGCATCCCTAGTTACAGTTAAATTAAAGTATAAGAAGGATCACTGTTCTGTCTAGGGGTGCACGTTATTGATTTGTTGATCCCGATATCGATACCGATAACTTTCTGCTCCTCAAGGTCGATACCGATAACCGATATATATATTTATTGTATTATAATTATTAATTGTTTTATGTATATTCCTGTAGTTTTGACCTAACCAGATTTATCATGACATGAGCGTTACTATATGAACAAAACAAAGCCAAGAGAACAGTTTTGACTCTTCAAATAAAGTGACTATATTTATTTTTCCAAATAAATATAATTTGAGTCGATCACAAAATTCACAATCCGTCAATGTCATTAACAATGTGTTTCCCTGAACAACTAAAAACCAACAGGTATTGTGCTTTGTCAGTAGGGATGCTGTTCACATTTGAACCGATACGGTACCGGTACCTGTGAATCGATACCGGTACCCAACGGTACCTTTTTCTGTACTTTAGTCTCTAAAAATGTAATCTACCTACCTCAGTTGTGAGAAGAAAAAAAATCCAAACTTCAAATAACCACATTTTCGACGTTTTTTGGCTTGCCATTGCCCAGACTGCTTTGTTGTTGAATCAAGTCAAATCCTAAATAAGCATATATTGTGCGTGTGAACGTTGACATGAAAAGAAAAAAGTAAAAAAAATATATATATTTTTTTATTATCAGAGCTATCAATACTTTTATCGGGATGACGTCATAATTGCTGATATCGGCCTGATAATTATCGTGCATCCCTAGTTCTGTCCCTAATATTGACCTGCATGATTGAAATCATGCAAAGACCACTGTTTGCAAACCGTGACTAATTTTAATAGCAAGACTAATGAAGTTCTCTTGTCACAGACTGGGACCAGTGTCCAGGGGCATCTGGACAGCATCACGGAGAGCCTTCAACCCTATCTGCTTGCTGTGGGGACCCAGAGGAGTGTGATTCACAATTACTTCATTGTGATTGACAAACATGCAATCCCTTGTAAGTCACCAGACTCTCTTGCCTCTTTTGATGAGCTTTTCAAAGCTCATTTTGTCTTTGGTACCTCATACAACCGGGATCTGGCCAATGTGTACAACTTCTTGCAAACCGCTGTTTACAAGATCGATGCTGCTACCACTAATGTCAACCCCAGGGTTAAAGAGATGAGGGCTCGGATGCTGCACTGATTTCTTTTTTATACTGAGAGGATATTTTATCTTGGGGCCTCTGATGCTGCACAGACTTTTGATACTGAGAAGATATTTTATCTTGAGGCCTCTGATGCTGCACAGACTTTTGATACTGAGAAGATATTTTATCTTGAGGCCTCTGATGCTCCAGTGTTTTTTGATAAGATGTTGTGTTTCATTTGCAAAAACTCTCAGGCAAATGCCAATTCACTGATGAGGCACTTGAGGATGATCCACAGACTTTGTTCAGGAAGGACACTTCGTCTTAAATGTGGTCAGCCTGGTTGTTTACATGTCTTTTGCACTTTTTCTGGGTTTCGAAAGCATCTTAAAGCACATCATCAACCATGTGATGATCCTGGTGAAGGCCGCTCTACAGCTGAACATTTAGCTGAAAGTTATGTTGATGACTTTCCATCAGGCAGTGCCCCTTCTGACCCAGTCCTTCCAGTCCTTCTTAATAATAGTCTTGTAGACAGCTGTGCTGCAACAGTAGCTGAACTTAAAGTGGCAGGTGTAGGTGAAACAATAATCAACTCTTTGGTAACTTCAATGGAAGAGATTGTTGATGATATCCATAATCAAGCAAAACAATATGTGAAGCAGTGTCTATCTTTACAGGAACCTATCAAAAGTGAGGTTGAGTGTAAAATTGATCAGTGTTTTGAAGAAATTGAAAATCCTTTTTGTATCTTAAATTCTGAAACTAAGAAAAGGCAATATTTTACAGAGAAGTGGGGAAGGGTAGACCCAGTTCAATATGTCCTTGGTACAAGATTTGATACCCTGCGCAATCGGACTACTGGAACTTATGATCAGGCTGTTGTTACTGATAAATGTGTTTATATCCCAATTTTGAAAACATTAGACTTTATTTACAAACACCCTAATATAGAAGAGATGATGCAGAGTGATTCCAGTTTAAGAGAAGATCTTCTTAATGACTTGTGTGATGGAGAGTTTTTCAAGAGTCATCCTCTATTTTCAAAACAGAAGCATGCAATTCAGGTGCAGCTTTTCTATGATGATTTTGAATGCGCGAATCCGTTGTGGAGTAAAAAGGGAATACATAAATTAGGAGCAATCTATTTCACCTTGCGTAATTTTTCTCCAAAGTACAACTCAATTCTACTTAATATTCATTTGGTCGCTTTATTCCATGCCCAAGACATTAAAACACATGGCTTTTCTAAAATACTTGCTCCACTTGTGGAAGATATTAAAATACTGGAGAAGGATGGAATTAAGGTCCCATTGTATGATCAGCCAGTGTATGGAACTATTGTCCAAGTTACAGGTGACAACATTGGTATTCACGGTTTGTTTGGTTTCGTAGAATCATTCAGTGCCAGATATTGTTGCCGCTTTTGTCTTGCTGAGAAAGAGGACTTTCAGACAGAATTCAAAGAAGATTCACCCAAGATAGTTATGCGAACTCGAGCACTTCATGCAGAACACTGCCAAAAAATGGAGACGACTATTGGTCTTCCCTATGTGATGGGAGTTAAACGTTCTTGCATTCTAAATTCCTTGCAGTACTTCAATACATGTGACAATTTCTCTGTCGATATTATGCATGATATCTTGGAGGGCGTGGCACAATATGAAATGAAACTGCTAATACTACACTTGATTAAAAACTACACAACATCAAAGGAAATAGACTTGTGAATTAAGAGCTTTAACTATGGTTACCTGGAACAAAACAACAAGCCACCTGCATTGAAGTTAGTAGAGACCTCAAATGACTTGGGGTTAAATGCAATCCAATCTTGGTGTTTACTTCGCAATCTACCACTTATCTTTGGAGACTTGGTTTGTCCAAATGATCAACACTGGTATTTGCTTCTGCTGTTGCTTCAAATAGCAGATATTGTATTTTCTCCCAGGTTATCAACTGGCATTACTATTTATTTAAAACACTTGATTGCAGAGCACCACGGGTTATTCAAGCATTTGTTTCCCAACAGGAGGCTACTACCAAAGCATCATTTTATGGTGCACTATCCTACATGTATTCGTAAAATTGGACCACTTTTGCATGTCTGGTGCATGCGCTATGAAGCAAAGCATAATTTCTTTAAAAAACAACAAAAAAGCTTCAAAAATATAACTAGAACGTTGGCAAAGAAACACCAAAGTCAAGTAGCATACAATTGGCAGACATTTGATCCCAACAGACTGGTGCTTGGTCCAAGTAAAATGGTAGCATTAAATGTGATGGACAGAGGCTGTGAGATAGCGGAGACTCTTCAGGTACCAAGTGACACCAAGGTGTTAAATGTTAGATGGGCCAAACACCATGGAAATATGTATCGTCCAGGTTTAGTTGTTTGTCTTAAAGTTCTTAGTGAGGTTCCAGTTTTTCACAAAATCCACCGTGTTGTTCTTAAAGATGAGAGGTTACTGTTGTTTACATTTGCACTACAAACCGTGTCTCTGGATGACCATTTTTATGCATTTAAAGTTGTGTGTACTACAGATGGACCTCATGTAGTTGATGTCAAAGAGCTTTTGTTTTACAAAGCATTCGATATACAGATGTCATACAGTGATGACGATTCAAGCTAATTTATTGTTCCATACTGTTTCCTGTGATTTAAAAAAGGAAAAGAGAAAATCACTAAGCTCTTAAACTATTGCACTGGGGATGAACACTATTAGTTTTCTTTTATTTCTTTGGGGTCACTTTATAGAGGCCAAAATGTAATTGATCGATTACTCTCCCCATGAAGCCTTAATTGAAGTCATGGTGATTTCTTTTTGTTGCATTCCTGAGCCAATATTTGATGACTGGCTTGAATTATTGGCTCAGGAATGCGACAAACAAACAAATCTCCATGAATTCAAGGATTCATGGGGTGTGTAATTGATAGATTTCTTTTTTTGGGTGAGCTATCCCTTTTTAAAAGGGTGTACAGATGCTGCTGTCACTTTACAGAGGCCAAAATGTAATTGATCGATTACTCTCCCCATGAAGCCTTAATTGAAGTCATGGTGATTTCTTTTTGTTGCATTCCTGAGCCAATAATTTGATGACTGGCTTGAATTATTCGCTCAGGAATGCGACAAACAAACAAATCTCCATGAATTCAAGGATTCATGGGGTGTGTAATTGATAGATTTCTTTTTTTGGGTGAGCTATCCCTTTTTAAAAGAGTGTACAGATGCTGCTGTCACTTTACAGAGGCCAAAATGTAATTGTCTTTTATTTATGATCTTTTTTCTATCGATTACTCTCCCCATGAAGCCTTGAAGTCGTGGTGATTTTTGTATATAATGGAGTTGTTTGCAGAGGGGCTCACTGAATCTAACAATCACGTAGACATACCAAGTGTGATTAGCAAGAGAGGAATGTTTGTGACAAGTGTAATGTAAAAAGATCACATTAGATTAGGAAGGATCCACACCAAGCAAGTTCTTCCTCAGACGCGTTTTTTTTTTTTTTACTATGTTACATTACATTGGGCGTATAGAAACAAAGATCATTTCAAAGTACAAACATATACAGTACCTGTGTGACATTTTGGATGAGGCTATAGGCTCCATGTTAATAAGCAACTTGGGGTGAACAAATCTCCAACACACCCATGTCTGGTTTCTTTATAACAAACTTAAACGCCTCCTTGTCGACTTCAGTGTTTTAAGTCATCATAGACCTTTAAGTCCAAGGTACTAGGAATTTCAAATTTCTTGGCAACTGAAGACAAAACAAGATTGCACAAGCTTATTGATAAATCTTATTTTATTAATGACCTTTTTTTCTATCGATCGCCCCTTGAAGTCATGATTCTTGTTCACACGCTGTTGTAAAACTGTTTGCATCCCAAAGGATATGCCTGTTGCAAATAAAAATGCATTGTTAAATACTGATTTCTGCTTTGACCCCGTTTATTTTAAATGTATTATTCCAGAGTAAATTATTATTTAATTCTATATTGAGTGAAATATGATATTCTATATTGAGTGAAATCTATTCTATATTGAGTGAACTACAACTCCATATAGAGGGAATTACAACTCTATATTGATTAAAATACCACTCTATATTGAGTGAAATATGATATTCTATATTGAGTGAAATCTATTCTATATTGAGTAAACTACAACTCCATATTGAGGGAATTACAACTCTATATTGATTAAAATACCACTCTATATTGAGTGAAATATAACTTTAAATATCTCTATATTGAGTGAAATATAACTTAAAATATCTCTATATTGAGTGAAATATAACTCTATTGAGTGAAATATAACTCTATATTGATTAAAATACCACTCTATATTGAGTGAAATATAACTTAAAATATCTCTATATTGAGTGAAAAATAACTCTATTGAGTGAAATATAACTCTATATAGATTAAAATAACACTCCATATTGAGGGAATTATAACTCTATATTGAGGCACTTACTACTCTTATACAGAGTCAAATACAACTCTATTGATGGAATCACAACTCTACGGAGTAAAATACAATACAAAAAAATACTCTGTGTTGAGTGAAATGATGTTAGAGTTGTTTTTACTTTATGCTAAATGGAGCAAATTGGCATTTTGTAGAGTTAAATGTTAACACTAAATGGAGTAGAAATAACTCTGAAGATTTAACTCTGTGACAAGAGTCAATTTGACTCTATTTTGATTCAGAGCCAATACTGTCTTTTTGGGAGTAAAACTTTACTCAATTTGAGTAAATTTTACTCTGCGAATTTTCCTGTGTACCTACCTACCTACCTACCTACCTACCTACCTACCTACCTACCTACCTACCTACCTACCTACCTACCTACCTACCTACCTACCTACCTACCTACCTACAAACCTACCTACCTACCTACCTACCTACCTACCTACCTACCTACCTACCTACCTACCTACCTACCTACCTACCTACCTACCTACCTACCTACCTACCTACCTACCTACCTGCCTGCCTGCCTGCCTGCCTGCCGGCCTGCCTGCCTGCCTGTCTGCCTGCCTGCCTGCCTGCCTGCCTGCCTGCCTGCCTGCCTGCCTGCCTGCCTGCCTGCCTGCCTGCCTGCCTGCCTGCCTGCCTGCCTGCCTGCCTGCCTGCCTGCCTGCCTGCCTATCTACCTACCTACCTGCCTGCCAATCTACCTACCTACCTATCTACTCCTTTTTCATTTTTCACCATATTTAGTCATCTTCATTTATTTTTCGTTTAGTCAGTTTTAGTCAACTAAATGTCTGAGCATTTTAGTCTTAGACAGTTTTTGGCTCAATTTTGTCTTTTTTGTTTTAGTCTAGATTTTGTCGACGAAAACGGATGACATTTTTGTCTATTTTTAGTTAATGTACAAAAAATATATATTATATAAATTATAAAACTTTTTTTCTTTTTTTTTACAGCTACTGTTTTATATATACTGTTTTTTAGTAATAACTAGAAAGTAATGGTATTTATTCAACAACAGGTGATTGTATAGATTAGTATTAGTATCATTAAAAGTTCTATGCTCAACTATGCTTCACCCACGGAAAGGTTGTTGGCACATTGGTTCCACACGGACATTATACGTTGTTGCGCACTTCCTCCTATCCAGAAGGCTCCGTTTAGGTTAGCTACTGTAGTAGCAGAGGCTCTGTTTGTTGTGATTTTAAATGCACAATAAATATTCAACATTCTCTTTTGAGACTCAGACTATTATCATTTGGCACTAAAACCTAAACATTGTCACCGGTATGGCTGTCCGCAACATGTCATTAATTGTGTGGGAGAGGTCGATCAGTTAGCCACATTAGCGTGAGCTAGGTTAGCCACTAGTTAACGCGAGCTAGATGGAAATACAAACAATGTAACGTTACTGGTGAAAAAGTGATTTACCTTGCAATACTCCTTTGCCAACTTGCTGTACTTTGCTTGCAGGTCTGCAGCTGGATTATGAATTGTCCCAACTTTAGCCAAGGTAACGTTAAGCTAAAACTAGCTTTTCAAATAGCTCTTCAGCTAATGCTAATAACATAGCTCCCCGTCACACTGCTCAACTCGGGACGAGGGCATTAAGAAAAGTTATAATTATTTTGTCTCGTCTTGTTTTAGTCAACAATATCAACATACATGAAGAGAGAATGTATTAGAATTTCGTTCTGGTTTTTGTAAATTACATTTTTGTGTCCTCAGTTGTGGTCAACGATATATAATAAACTATTTAGTCTTGTTAGCGTCACATGGTATTCAATAACGTGACGTCACGTCTCGTTGTCGTCATGAAAAAAACCTTTGTTGACGAAGATCTTTCGTCACCATTTTAGTTGACAAAATTAACACTGCTCACGGGCTAGCAGCGTCACTGACGCGCCGGCTGCCGCGGTGGGGAACACACTCTCTCATTGACGGAACACAGTGTGAGAAAAGTGCTTATGGGTGTGAATACTAGGAAAGCTGCAGGCCCAGATGGGATAACAGGACGAATACTTACAGATGCAGCCATGAATTGTCTGTCGACCGACGCTTGGTCACCGTATTAACGGTAACGATGACCAGTAGGGGTGCTCGAATACAGCTGGTGACAACGGCCCGACACGCCCTCTGCTCTGCTCTGCTCTCTGTTCATTCATTAGGAAAAACTCTGTGCTCGACAAAGGGAGAGAGAGGCAGAGAGAGAATGAGAGAGAATGGACAAAATGCACTGCAATGTTGTGTTCTGACCACGTGTTTTGGCTAAAATACATAGTATTGTATTGTATGTATAGTATTGTATGCCTCGTTTTATTAAATGTCCTTTGGGTGCTAGCGATTGATAACTGTCAACGTTGAAACGGCACAAGCTTTCGTGTTTTGATTTTTTATAACCGGACGCTTTTATTATGAAATTCGTAGCACTGCTTTTATTATGAAACAGGAAAAACCTCCACCAATGTCTTCAACTCAGCTCACTACCTCACTATATGACCACAACACTGTTATTGTAATGCTTTTTGATAACTAAGTTTGTTTAAACACGCAAACATTTCCACTGGAGTAAATGTGTTAGAGTTACTATAATGATATTTCTCAAGCATACACACACAGCATTTATAACATGTTGGCTGTGTGTTAGTCACCATTCTGGGCATTCATTATAATTATATTAATTTGTCTTCCTTCTGGGTATTACTTTGAAAAATGGCCACTTCCGCCTCTGTACCTCACTTGTTCAATGGACCGACCACTGCAATTCCGCGTTACATACATTAATACAGTCTAATCCACTATAGGTATATAGTACTGTGTGCTGTGTGATGAAAATACATTTGAATCTAATACAATTTTGCACACGGCCCTCGCATTATAATGAGCTGGACAGTTGTGTATGTGTGTGTGGGAATGTGAATGTGATATCTGCCATTCGAGAATAGGCGAGCAGGCTGTAGTCAAATCTGAAGTGTTCCACCTTCTGACTCCTCCCCCGGCTGCAATCGTCTACCCTTGCTTGTTTCTGAGGCGAGCCGAAATGTATCTCAAACAAGTCACTTTTTTGCACCTACTCCGAAACTATATAATAATAATAATAATAATAATAATAATAATAATAATAATAATAATAATAATAATAATAATAATAATAATAATAATAATAATAATAATAATAATAATAATAATAATAATAATAATAATAATAATAATAATAATAATAATAATAATAATAATAATAATAATAATAATAATAATAATAATAATAATAATAATAATAATAATAATAATAATAATAATAATAATAATAATAATAATAATAATAATAATAATAATAATAATAATAATAATAATAATAATAATAATAATAATAATAATAATAATAATAATAATAATAATAATAATAATAATAATAATAATAATAATAATAATAATAATAATAATAATAATAATAATAATAATAATAATAATAATAATAATAATAATAATAATAATAATAATAATAATAATAATAATAATAATAATAATAATAATAATAATAATAATAATAATAATAATAATAATAATAATAATAATAATAATGCAGGACCTGTCGCAGAGGTCTTTAATTGGCATGCAACGACACTCAATGTTTAGCGGCACACAGCGGTTAGTTAGCACACGCACACCGGAACACACACGCATGATGCATTGTGTGCAGGTGATGGCTGATCTGCTGCTCCACAGCTGCTCCACCACCGACCCAGCTATGGGATGCAGCTAAGACACTGCCAACAGCTGACCACTGAGAGAGGAGGCTGAGGCCCACTGCTCTAGAACAAGGAGGCAAGTGCTGGCCCAGCTGACCTACTGAACCAGAGCTCCACTCTGCAGCTACAGCTAAGACACTGAGACAGTTCTCCTTGAGCAATCAGCTGAAGATAAAGATCTAAGCCAGCAGGTCTAAGCCATTCACCAGACCGCTCCTTGCATCAGAGGGGAAGACAGCCTGTTTCATCAGAACCGAGCCACGGCAGATGGGACCATGGACTGCAGACGGGGGTGTTTTGGGTCGGACGGGAGGAGGAGGAAAGACCACTCTTTCTACAAAATGATGAAGAGGCAAGTCTGAACCACATTACATTACATTCTCAAAAATATTAGGTACTGAACTTTGTTCAGAATGAAGATGTTTTTGCAAATTGTATTGAGGTTGTTGGAATGTTTTTTTTGTTTTGTGTGTGAGATTATGTTTTTTCTTTGTAAAGTGTTTTTCATTATTCTCAGAGTCTGCAAGTTTTGTTTTGTTTTTGCTATCTCCCTGCTCTGAGGGAATAGCCTTGAGCCTTTCCTCTGCGGAGAGATTCCAAGCACTGTGCAGTTTGCAGTCACGTGTTTCTTGCTGTTAATCTGTTTTCGCTCTACTGAAAGAGTTTTGTGAGAATGTTTGTTTTGAATAAGTTTGTATGGGAAATTATTCTTCTGCAAAATACTCTCCTGGTTTTGTTGTGATTCTATTTTCCAGCCTGGTGATTGGAGAAATACACCTGGACACTGTATTCTGAAATCCCGACCAACCAGATATCACCTGTTTTACCTGTTGTCATCTATTTATGTGTGGTCTAATGTCTCCCTCTAGGGGTTGGTTGATGTATTATTGTTTTTTTTCTTCCTCTGATCAATAAAGTTATGTGTTTTGCCGTTTGATATTAAAGACAGTAGTCTACCCGTATTCTGCATGTTGAATTATAAGTTAAAGTCTTGTTTTTGGCATTTTTTAGGGTTAATAGCGTTGATGGTATGGTATGGAATGATAATATTTTTAGTTGTCATTATGAAGTGATAATGATTTGTGATTAATTATCAAAGAGGGGAGTTGTCGTGGAATATATTATCATGTCATTATAGATCTGTGTTGAGATATCATTTTATCATTGTCAGACACTGGCAGAGACTACGGTCCCTTTAATGTGAGGAGAGGATGACTTTTGACCTAAATCTTTTCCTCTGCTAGCAAGATTGTTTAGCATTCCAGTTAAGAACATAACAAACATCACCGCCTAGCCAAGGTTGATTACCGTAACTGGGAACCATTTTTATTTACTTTCATCATCATATCTGATGTATGGTGTTACGTCTTGAAACTGTGTATTTAATGTATGTCTGACCAGAGCTCTTTGTCACTTTATGGTCAGATGCTACTGTGTGAACATGATGTATCTGTCTGTAAACTGTCCTTTCATTGTGGCCACGGTGAAATAAACTTTTCTATTATTAATTAATGACTCAGAATGATTTATATAAAACGGCTCATCGTTTTGTCTTTCAATATTTCCCATTACACCCTATACATAGCAGTTATTTTCATTGCATTCGATCTCAGTAGAGGAATTGAAGCATGGCCCCTGGTAACTTGTCTTGTCCTGTGCTCATGTCTGTCTTGGGAAAAGGTTATTTTTGACTACAGGCAGCTTGCTTGTTTAGACACAGTTATATTTCTGAATAGTGTTACTAGGCTGCGTGTCGATCTGTCCTCTACTTTCAACCACGCAAGAAAGATCCCTATGCATTTGGTCTACACCTGTTCTCACCTGAGTGCAAGACAAGCTGCTCTATTTTCAATTCACAATAAACAAGTCTCTCTCAGTCTCACGCCATGCCAACGTTGACAGTGGCTCGCCTGTTATCAACACAAAGGCACAGTGATGAGGAAGTCAACAGACAGCCGCCCGTCGACTTTGCGCCTCCTCGCGGCATAAAACAGAACAGCAGCCCGGTTTCCTAATTAATTCCCATGCCGTTAGACCACCGTGCGCTCGTCACAGCAAAATGGTTAGGAGAACTAATGGCTGAATTTGTAAGTCCTGTGCAAATCAGCTGGCCCCAGTGTTCACAACTATATTCAATCTACTGTATTCCTGGCCGAGTCTGTGGTCCCTGCCTGCTTCAAGGTGTCCACTATAATCCCTGTACCAAAAAACTCCTCCCCAGCAGGCCTAAATTACTACAGACCGGTGGCACTCACCTCTGTGGTCATGAAATGCTTTGAGAGGCTGCATGGTCAAGGACCACATATGTGCCTCCCTCCCTAGTAACATGGACCCATTGCAGTTTGCATACAGGTCAAACAGGTCCACTGACGACGCGGTCTCCCAAGTACTACACAACACCCTATCTCACCTTGACAGTCAGAAGGGGGCTATGTGAGATTGCTGTTCATTGACTATAGTTCAGCTTTCAGCACCGTAGTCCCCACCAGACTGGTTGACAAGCTGATCGATCTGGGTCTGAGCTCTGCCTTGAGCGCCTGGGTCCTGGATTTCTGTTTTGGGTCCTCGGGTGTTCTAAGCCCCCTGCTGTATTCACTGTACACACATGACTGTGTGGCCAGGTTCAGCTCCAACTCCAAGTTTGCTGACGACACAGTGGTGGTGGGGCTGATCTCTAACAACGACGAGAAGGCCTACCGGGAGGAGGTTGATGAACTGGCACGCTGGTGCCAGGATAACAGCCTACTCCTGAACATTGGTAAAACCAAGGAGCTGATCGTGGATTTTAGGAGAATACAGCAGGGGACACACACGCCACTGTGGATAACTGGGGCTATTGTGGACAGGGTGAGCAGTTTCAAGTACCTGGGAGTCCACATCACAGAGGACCTGACATGGTCAACTCACATAGCCACTGTGGTAATGACACTTTTAACCTATTGCTAAACTAACGTATTGATGATACTATACATTCTACATGCTGTTGTGACATGTTAGTGATGTTAATACTTGAATACGTTTAAAATTTATATCGCTACTTTTATACAACAGTCAACAAAATATTGATTTATGACCAGATGTAATTTCGGGACCGGCACCGGTCCTGTCGGGTGGAACAGGTTAAACAATTGCTTTAAACAAAATGTCACTTTAAACTAAATGGAAAGGTCACTTTAAAGGAATGAGGAATATAAAGGTCACTTTAAGGGAAGAACCGATGTAGTTCTTGTATAGTATAGTTTAGATATAGTAAGGATAGCATAATGACAGAGTTAAAACTCTATATAGTATAGTAGTGTACATATGACTCAGTGCGTTCTCAGGAATTTAGCATGTCTATTTTTATAATGTCTTATGTCTTCTTATTACCTTTTTTTTTATTATTATTAGTAGGGATGTCCCGATAAAATTGTTTGCTCCCGATCCGATCCCGATCATGTGATTTTGAGTATCTACCGATACCGATCTTTCCCGATCCGATAAAAAAAATATATTATATAAAAAAAATTAAAATAAATAAAAAATTTCTCCCATCCCAATTTCTCACATTACATTCACCCTGAATGTTGACGTTATACAGGTGAAAAGTTAACTTCATTCAAGCGAGGCATTGCAACTGGAGTAATCTAAAAACTCCGCCTCTAACCTGCTGCTTCATGAGAGAAATGGCGCCATCGTCTGTAAAAATCAGGTGACTGCAAGTTCTGCAACTAGTGGATGTCCCTCATCCTTGACATAAATCATTTGATGTATAATTAAATCAAAGGAAATGCGTTTGTTTTGGCAAAATTCTTCTGCTCTGTGTGACAATAAATAAATGAATGATTATATGCAATTTAAAACCAAAACGAAGGCCTCAGTATGAGTCTAAGACGTGAACATGGTCATGTTTGTTGAATAAAAAAAAGTACAAAAATAAAATAAAATAAAAAATCCCTTTAAAATAATATTTTTTATCCCGATCTTCTGAAAATCACGTGATCGGCCGCGATCCCGATCACGTGATCGGATCGGGACATCCCTAATTATTAGTATTATTGCACAATCGTTGCGGCCATGACCACCCGCATTTCACTGTCTGTCCTGGTATGAATGTGACAAATAAACCTCTTGAATCTCTTGAATCTTGAAATGTTCTCCCCGTGCTCGCAAGGGTTTCCCCCCCGAAACCGAATGGAAAAACATGCACAAACAGACCGCTAGCGTTGTCGCGTCCCTGACGAAGACGGGCAGGAGCACTTTGATTGGTCCCCGGGGCCCGGTACCTCGCAGACGCCCGATCTGCTCCCGGCTGCCCTTGGGGGGAAGGACGACAGGATGGGTCAAGAGCAGACACTCAATCGCATCGGTGACACAAACAAAATTGCATGTGTGTGTGTTCCTGTGTGTGTGTGCCGCCCATCGCATGTGTGTGTCGTTTGCATGCCAAATAAAGACTTCGCTAAAGTCCTGCATTATTATTCTCCTACCTACCTAGTAAAGAACAGTATCTCTGCCGTTCAAGGTCCGTAAGGGGGATGTCATGCGATGCTAGCTGGAGTGACCCCTGCCCTACGTCTCTACATCTTGACCCTTTCAGAAGCGACCCCTGCCCTACGTCTCTACGTCTTGAACCTTTCAGAAGCGACCCCTGCCCTACGTCTCTACGTCTTGAACCTTTCAGAAGCGACCCCTGCCCTACGTCTCTATGTCTTGACCCTTTCACAAGCGACCCCTGCCCTATGCCTCACAGGTGAGATTAGAATTCTGAGAAGCCAACTGTCCAGCGATGCTCACATTCAGCTATTCGAGTGGTAAAATTCTAAAATGGATTTCTGAGTAGACATTAATTACTCCTGAAACAGTTAAGTGCTTCTCTTCTCTGTCGTTGCTGCCTATTCTCTGTTCACCGCTATCAGGTAAGGAGTGGGCTTGGTTGTGTTGGTGGTGTTGGTGATGTGGGGTGTGTGTGTGCGTGTGCGTGTGCGTGTGCGTGTGCGTGTGTGTGTGTGTGTGTGTGTGTGTGTGTGTGTGTGTGTGTGTGTGTGTGTGTGTGTGTGTGTGTGTGTGTGGGTGGGGGGGGGTATCATTTTAACGTGATTAGCTTCCAGTCCTGAAGCGCTACAGCTTAAGCGGATAGTCTCACACAAGTGCCACATGCACGGATACACGCACACACACACACACACACACACACGCACGCACGCACACACGCACGCACGCACGCACGCACGCACGCACGCACGCACGCACACACACACACACACACACACACACACACACACACACACACACACACACACACACAAGCACATGAACAGAAAAGGATAGAGATTAAATAGTCTTGCTCACATACACATTACACAGAAATACATAGACGCAAATCTGCTGTCATACACACACACACAGATACACATGCAGTACACAGACGCACACATGCATGCACACACACAGACACACACACACACACACACACACACACACAGACACATGCAGTACACAGACGCACACATGCATGCACACACACACAGACACGCAGTACACAGACGCACACATGCATGCACACACACACATACACACACACACACACACAGACACATGCAGTACACAGACGCACACATGCTGCATGCACACACACACACACACACACACACACACACACACACACACACACACACACACACACACACACACACACACACACACAGACACATGCAGTACACAGACGCACACATGCATGCACACACACACACACACACACACACACACACACACACACACACACACACACACACACACACACACACACACACACACACACACACACACACACACACACACACACACACACACACACACACACACACAGACACATGCAGTACACAGACGCACACATGCATGCACACACACACATACACAGACACATGCAGTAGGCACGGTCACATCAGCAGCGTCTGGTAGGGAATTGTTAAATGATTGGCCCGGCGCTTAATTCAATCACTCCTCCAGCCTCCACTCCTCTCCGCTCATTGATGAGCCGCTTTAAGGAAAGTGATATTTAGCATATCTGGCTAAGTGGTCCTAACAAGCCCCAGCCTGCTCCATGTTAAACATTAATAAATAATAAACGCAGGGGGAAGTGTGATCTGGCCAGGGAAATAATCTACTTCTCTTCAACAGATGATGGCAACGCACTTTATGCAAATTGGTATCAAGGGACAACAAAATCCCTCTTAATATATATGCAGGCTTCATAAAAAAGAGAAGTGAAGAGGAAAGATGAGAGAGAGAGAGAGAGAGAGAGAGAGAGAGAGAGAGAGAGAGAGAGAGAGAGAGAGAGAGAGAGAGAGAGAGAGAGAGAGAGAGAGAGAGAGAGAGAGAGAGAGAGAGAGAGAGAGAGAGAGAGAGAGAGAGAGAGGAGAATGAGAGCCAGGGCAGGGGTGAGAAATAGCAAGTCAGCACAATGTTTTACATGTGAATCTCACTGTCCATAGTGGTTCTATCAATGTCCTCTCCTTAGATGGTATGATCACAGGGGATGTGTGTTTGTGTTTGTGTGTCTGTGTCTGTGTGTGTAAATGGTAAATGGTGCATTTATCCAATGCGCTTTACAACTTGTTCATCACATTTACCCATTCACTCACACATTCACACACCCACAGTGGAGGCGACCATGCAAGGTGCCAACCTGCTCATCAGGAGCAATTAGGGGTTAAGTGTCTCGCTCAAGGCCACTTCGACACGCTGCCCGGGAGGAACTGGCAATCGAACCGGGAACCTCCGGATTACCAGACGACTGCTCTACCTCCCGAGCCACTGTCGCCCCCACTGTGTGTGTGTGTGTGTGTGTGTGTGTGTGTGTGTGTGTGTGTGTGTGTGTGTGTGTGTGTGTGTGTGTGTGTGTGTGTGTGTGTGTGTGTGTGTGTGTGTGTGTGTGTGTGTGTGTGTGTGTGTGTGTGTGTGTGTGTGTGTGTGTGTGTGTGTGTGTGTGTGTGTGTGTGTGTGTGTGTGTGTGTGTGTGTGTGTGTGTGTGTGTGTGTGTGTGTGTGTGTGTGTGTGTGTGTGTGTGTGTGGAATGCTAGAAAATGTGAGGCCGTGGTGGAACACGTTGCTCTAGGAGTTATGAGACCAACTGTCCATGCGTGTTTCAACTGAGCCAATTGCAACATATTGATTGATTGATTGCTAAACTGTATTGATCCACTGAGAGGGAAACGTAATTAGCCACCCACACCGCAACATAACAATAATAATATATTATTATAATATAGTAACATAATATACAATAGTAATATCAGTGACGAGGATAATAGAGAATACTCACCAGAACACGATTAACAGGAAAGCAGCACAGCCAGGATTATACAGCTCAAAGACTGGTGCAATAACTCATACAATCAGTAGTATATATATCCAAAGATAATTAATGGGTATCATACAATCAGTACAATATATACAGTATATATATATATATATATATATATATATATATATATATATATATATATATATATATATATATATATATATATATATATATATATATATATATATATATATATATATATATATATATATATATATATATATATATATATACATATAATACATTTATATCATACAATCAGTATATATATCCAAAGATAATGAATGGATATCATACACTCAGTACAATATATACAGTATATATATATATATATATATATTAAACTAAATAAGACTCGTGCACATCTGGTTGGACCCCGACTGGAGGTGCAGGTCAGCGCAAGAGAGATAAATAAACTAAAAGGAGAAAACCTTCAAGGGAAAGAAGGGGCCGCACACTCCACAGGACTGGTTTTTGCTTATTTATTGTTTGCACAACGCGTTTCGCTATCGCTTCCTCAGGTGCTATGCAGCAGGTGTCATCAATGATCATCATTATGTACAGCATACTCCACCCCACATCGTAACACATCAAGCCCATTGGCTACTCAATTATCACATTTAATTTGATCATTTTGCAGGATGTAATGCATATAACTCTTATGTATAAAAATGATGCATAGAGACCACATATATACACACTCATTTTTGAAAATTATATAATACAAAATGAGAGAAGTGACAAATCGTAACACATCAAGCCCATTGGCTACTCAATTATCACATTTAATTTTATCATTTTGCAGGATACATATCACTCTTATGTATAGAAATGCCTAGAGACCACATACATACACAGACTCATTTTTGAAAATTATATATAATAAAACAATATGAGAGAAGTGACAAATACCTAGGTCATTAGACCTGATAAACAGTTTAAAACAGACTTAAAACCACACCCATATAGGTTACACAGAACGGATAGTGGTTACAAAAATGGATTCAGCTCGAGGGATTCATTTAGACCATGGGGTTCTACAGAATTCAAAGTAAAAATCCAGTACGCTTCCCTTTGTAAGAGAAGCTTTACTATATTACCGCCCCTCGGTGGTAGGGTGACTCTTTCGATTCCAATGAACCTTAGAGAGGCTGTGGAACCATGATGAAGTGGCTAATCCTTCATACATTTCCATTTAGCCACTGGAGTTAGTTGCAGATTTGGCCGACGCGCATTCATCATAAAGCACTCAGAGATGATGTAAGTAGATTGACATTTATTAAACATAATCTCCGGTTGACTTTGCTAAACTAAATAAAATAATATCGAACAGGATCTTGACAAAGTAAATGATATAATTGGTCTGGCTTGATGCGGTCGAAAAACTATTGCACACCAAACGCCGCTGTCTAACTCAGCTGTCAGACAGTTCATTCACTGATTTGAAGCCTCCCCAAGGGGGGGGGGGGGGGTGCATCTATGAGTGGATCTATGCCGCGCCCCCACAGTCATCAACAGATAAGTGTCCAGGTAATATCTATTTCAAGATTAATTTAAATCATACAGGTAAATACAATTTCATATCAATTATTAATATAATCCATAAATAAAAATATATGTTATGTTACATGTTTCCCATTAAACTCAAATTGGGTCAATATGGCTCCAACATACCGGCCCCTAATTGGAGACGCTATAGCAAAAACAATTATAGTTATCAATAACATTAAATGGAGCCAGAGTGCACACGTAAAAATATAAACATGAAATACCAGAAAGCAATTCATTACATTAGTAATGTTCAATACAGTCATTATCTTTTCTAATTCCATAATGTTCAAAATGTATCCCCCCCCAGTCCCAAAATCCATACCAGTCCATCTTCATCATGCCCCAACTAAACCACCACCCACCACCCACAAAGTCCCAGTGGCATAAGTGTTCTTGATGGTATGACAACCACGATACGCCAGCCATTGGATAGGGCAAAGTCCCATGGGAGTAGATGTGGTGTAGGATAGAACAGTTCATCTGTGTAAAGAAGTGCGAGAGGGTAGTGTGTGTGCAGTGGCATGGGCAAAGTGGGCAGGGGGCAGGGGAAATTTAACATTTTCAGCTCAATCATCGGCTTCCAGCAGCAAGCAGAGCTTATCGATGGGCCTTTGGAGTGTGTTTGTCTTGGTTCGAACTAACACACTCCTAACATGCCCTTTAGAGTCCGGCAAGGTCTTGACCACACAGGCTAGGGGCCATGAATTCCTTGGTGCAGTTTTGTCTACTATGACGACTACATCATTGACATTGAAGTTCTTTCTTGTCTTGAACCACTTTTGTCTTTGTTGCATGAGTGATAAATATTCTTTGGTCCACCTTCTCCAGAATAGGTCTGCAAGGTATTGCACCTGTTTCCATCTCCTTCTGGCATAGAGTTCATCTTTACGAAAGAGCCCAGGTGGCAAGAGGGTTTTGGTTTTTAACTGTAGCAGGTGGTTTGGCGTTAAGGGCTCTAGATCATTTGGATCCGTTGATACAGTCGTGATGGGTCTATCGTTGAGGATGGATTCGACCTCACATAGAGCCGTCTGTAGCACATCGTCATCCATCGTTTGCTGCTTTAGGACTGAGAAGAGTACCTTTTTCACCAGCCTGATCAGTCTTTCCCACACTCCTCCAAAGTGGGCTCCGGAAGGCGGATTGAATAACCACCTGACTTGATTGGTCAGGAGTGCATCCTGAATTCTTTGGTGATTTAGCTGAATCAAAGCAGCTTCCAGTTCTTTCTGAGCACTCACAAAGTTGGTACCACGATCTGTTCAAATGGTCAGTACCGATCCTCTCCGACATAAAAATCGCCGTATGGCGTTGATGCAGGAGTCTGTGTCCAAAGTGCTTGCCACTTCCAGGTGAACTGCTCGACTGACGAGGCAAGTAAATATTACTCCCCATCGTTTCACATGTGCTCGACCTCTCTTAACTTCTATGGGTCCGAAATAATCGATGCCCACGTGAGTGAAGGGTGGGAGATCCGGAGCAACACGATCCTCTGGCAAGTCAGCCATCTTTTGCTCTCCAACTCTTGCTTGTATGCGTCTGCAAAATACACATGATTTTATGATCTTTCTTGCTGAAGAGTTTGCAGATGGTAGCCAGAATTTCTGACCGAGCCTGGAGAGCATGTGGTTTTAGTGTCTCGCAATGGCATAATCCATATTGTTGTTCCTAATGGCTGCCTTGTGTTCTGCTATTCGCACCTTCAAATTTCGTTTTGTTTGTCCAACATAGACCTTACCACAGGGGCATTTCAGCATGTATATCACATGAGTGGTGTTGCAATTAATAAGGTCCCTTATTTTATATTCCTGCCCAGACTGTGGATGGTAGAAAACTTTTGTTTTCATAGTGTTTGAACAATGGGTACATCGACCACATGGATGGTTACCACACAGCTCTGTTAGCCAGTTAGAGTGACTTACTACAGGGGATTTATACATAGAATTGACGACAGCGTCCCTTATGTTTTTTCCCCTTTTAAAACAAAATCTTGGTGGTAATGACCAGCATTAGCAGAACACAAGGCAGCCATTAGGAACAACAATATGGATTATGCCATTGCGAGACACTATAAGGAGAGAGATCATGGTTCCACAGCCTCTCTAAGGTTCATTGGAATCGAAAGAGTCACCCTACCACCGAGGGGCGGTAATATAGTAAAGCTTCTCTTTACTATACAGTGATTTTAATTTTTCTTCAAAAATGTCCAAGTGACAGCTCTGAGCTCTCTGATCTGGCCTGATCCCATAACTGCAGTAATGGCCAGATGTTAATCACTCAGTGCTAAAATAGGTGCACAGGTTGGGCTTAAGAATATAATTATCCAATCAAAATAGGGTATTTGAGTTTAAAAAAGGCGGGTACACCAATCAGAGAACACCATTTCCTATTTCCTATTTCCTGCTTTGAGAGGGCTTGGAGAGCCCAGTCAGTAACATTACTGTGTAGGCAGTAGCACTGTAGGCTAAATGAAACTTTGCACCAAAGGACCGAAGTATAAATCAGCAACATGGAGAGGACTTATGCATCTGGATCAGAAAAAAAGTTGTGGATGAAAAAGTAAGTACAGTGTTTGTAAAAGCTTGTATGCTAACAGTAGCTAGCCAATTTGTTAGCTACCTTTAGCTTAGCTTATATTATATCACAATGATGATCACCAAGCTAACTTACTGTACACAGTAGGGCTGGGCAATTAATCAAAACAAAATCACGATATCGATTCATAGACCTATGCAATCTCATTTCTAAGTTATGACGATTTTTTTTTATTAAAAAAAAGGTTATAATTATTTTTTAATAAAAAAAAATAAACCTTTTTAAATGATTTGATCTGGGTTGAACATGATTTGTGGAACTCCCTCTGGTGTTGTGGTCGTGGTATTCACTGACCTTTGGGAAGTATTTTGACATGCACATGGGTATCTTAGTGGTGTAGTGTATCTTGTAGACCAGGCCCATTGCAAGTTGCTGTACTCTGTCGTCTACTCTAAGCCATCCTAGGTTGTCAAAGTGGGCAGGGGTGAGGTGGGTTTTAGGAGTAAGGTCAGGTTTTAGTGCCTTTGAGGTGCTTTGGTACCATGAGGTGCAAGCATAGTCGTAGTACCCTTGAATGAGTGCTCCTGTTAGAGTCTTCAAGGTATTCTTGTTTACCAGAGAGGAGATCCGTTACAGGAATCTAGTTTGTTGGTTGACTTAGTTTTATTACATTGGATCCCATTTTGTCACAGGAAAGATTTGCCTCTATAGGATGGAACCCAGGTAGGTAATTTCATCTTTCCTTTTAAGATAAGATAAGATATTACTTTATTGATCCCCTTGGGGAAATTCAGGCATCATAGCAGCATGGGGGAAGGGGGGGGGGGTACAGGTAGTGAAAACAACACAAGCAGTGTAAACAAATAGGTCAATATAATTTACTATCTAACTAACTGAAATATATATTCACAGTATTCACAGTGTCACATAAGGTGCAGTATGCATAAGGTAGTGTTATAATTTACTATCTAAATAACTGAAATATACATTATTCATTATTCACAGTATCACAGTATCCACATAAGGTGCAGTATGCATAAGGTAGTGTTATTGTCTTACTTGGGTTCCTATTAGTTCTAGGTCGATGTCTGGCAGCAGTCCTTGCCCACTGTTGTGGAGCCTAATGGCCGCTGGTATGAAGGACTGTCCGAGGCGGTTAGTTGAGTGTCGGGGGGGTATGAGTCTGTGGCTTCCTTGTCACCTTCACCTAATATGTTTTGATCTGGTCAGGTGCGCTGTCACCTAATATGTTTTGATCTGGTCAGTTGCGCTGTGACCTAATATGTTTTGATCTGGTCAGGTCCGCTGTCACCTAATATGTTTTGATCTGGTCAGGTGAGCTGTCACCTAATATGTTTTGATCTGTGTCTGGTTAGGTGTGCCGTCACGCGTCACCTAATATGTTTTCATCTGTCTGGTCAGGTGTGCCATCACCGAATATGTCATTTTTTGCATCTGTGTCTGGTCAGGTGCGCCGTCACCGAATATGTAATTTCTTTCATCTGTGTCTGGTCAGGTGTGCCGTCAGCTAATGTTAATATGTTTTCATCTGTGTCCACTGACCACTGACACACACAGTGGGGGATGTTTTAAAAATATAGTTTAATATATAATATAATATAATAATTTGTGCTTCACCAAAAAATTTGGTCAGCAGCCGCCACTGATACAAATAGTACCAAAGCGCTGTGCAACTTATGCCTCACATTCACACACCGACGGCGGAGGCAAATTATGCAAGGTGCTAACCTGCTCATCGAGAGCTGTTAGGGCTCAAGGACACTTCGACATGCTGCCGGGAGGAGCCGGAATCCAACCGGACCTCAAACCCCCCCCCCCCCCCCCCCCCCCCCCACACTTCTCTGTATGAAGCAGAGGTTAAGGCACACGGCTGCAGAAACTGTACACTTCTCTGTATGAACTGCTGTACTACTCACTGTACACACATTACTGTGTGGCCAGGTTCAGCTCCAACTGAAGTTTGTGGACGAAACAGTGGTGGTGGGGCTGATCTCTAACAATGACGAGAAGGCCTACTGGGAGAAGGTTGATGTACTGGCACGTTGGTGCCTGAACATTGGTAAAACCAAGGAGCTTATTGTGGATTTTAGGAGAATACCGCAGGGGACACACAAGCCACTGTGGATAAATAGGGGCCGGGCTATCGTAGACAGGGTGAGCAGTTTTAAGTACCTGGGAGTTAGGGGTGGATGGTATAAACGGTATACGGTATAAACGGTATGAATTTGCGCTACGGTATGGATTTTGACTATACCTTGTGACCGGTAGACTAGACTAGAGCAGCTAGTCACAGCAGTAGCAATGACATTAACGTTACTTGACGATTCACTCGACGTTTGCAGTGGTCGTTGCATAGTGTTTAATTGTACTGAGTTTTTCTCCACTTGCTCACGGACCTTGTCATATAGTTTTGGCCTTTCAATTTGGCTAAGGAGGCTAAGAGGAGACTTGTTTTAGTGCAGCAACGGGCTAACGTTAGCATCTAAGCTAACTCACGTTAGCCGCTAAGCTAACGTTATATATTCGTACTGGCAATCGCGTCTCGCTCTTCGCCATATTTAGATATACCTCATCTCCAGTACCTACTGTACTTCATTAACGAAAAACAATGCACCCATGCACTTGACCAGGCCCCGCCCCAGTGTCCCCCTATAAGACACCGGGCATTGGTCCTCTTTTTTGTTTTCCATCATGGACGTGCTTTGCATCCCATGAACTAGCTGTTGATGAAATGCAGAGAGTAATTGAACAATGTTGGGTTTTCGCCGGAGATTTCCCAGCCCCTGGAATCTTCTCGGCACGTTCTGACAGCGCATCAGGTTTGTCCTGGGGTTTCCTCGTCTTCTCACAGCGGATCGAGGGACGTCGCGTGGCGGCTAGCTGTCGTGGCTAGGTCGCGCCCAGGTAGGATCTGCGCCACTAGGCATAACAATGCTGGGGTTAGTGATGCTGCTCGAGTTGTCCCGGGAGACAACCGAGTTGTGTATTGGCGCAAGGGGCAGGGTATCTGGGTAAATGTTGTTGTTTTCCCGGTTATCCTGAAGCGCGCGGCTAACGCTATGCTATGATGCTGGGTTACTGTTTCTGTTTGATTCCCCGCTGAGGGCTATCTTTTTAAAAAAAGATCTTCCCTCCCATTCATGCTGACGGTCAATCGGTGTCTACTGTTGGGAGTATTGACGGGGGCTTGTTTACCTTTTTCATGGGTGAATGGGCTGAGGCCTAGGTCTGGTGTACTTTTTGTGAATATTATGAATGGTATGCGGGACTGGTGTTCTCTGGTCTGCAACCCCTTAACGTTGTGTGTATGGGCTAGCCCATTCTGCAGTGTGTTGGTGGTGTTTTAGTTAATTTATTCATTAACCCCTTCATGGGTGCACACCACAGTGGAGGTTGCTGGTTGCAACCACCACTGGTGGTCCATGTTTGTGAAGCAGGTGGCATCAGTCCTTTGCCTCTGGCATGTTGGAACTGTGCCCCGCCCCGGCCGACGCCATGAGGTGAGTCGGCCCGGCGGGTGGCTGGTGGGCTGTTAAGCCTATACTGCCACGGTATAGAATTAGCAGCGATTAGTAACTTTGTTTGAATTGCTGTTTTTTTTATTTTCTGTCAAAAATCGCGTTGGGTGGCGGGGCCATGAAGGCCAGCCGACGTCGAAACATTGCACAAGGTTTTGACGTTATTAGCTTTGACCTAGCCGCAAGCTATAACCGCAGGGAGAGCTAGGATGCTGTCAATGCTTGTTTACAGACATCTTGGTTGGATTAGTCTCCCTTTGAGGGGGTGAGAAGTAAAAAATAATTTTGTTCCTCCTCAGGGCTCCCCTCTCCGCAGAGGGACTTTGGTCTTTCCGCTGGAGCGTGGGCGGTATTTGACCTAGGCCCCACACCGCCTCACGCCGTGTAGCCAGAGGTGAGAGCACGGCCTAGCCAGCGGCTGTGGTGAGGCCCTCGACCAGCGGCCATGTTTCCCCCGCCTGAGGTACCCTGGGCTCAACGTCAACAGGTGTCCACAAGGCCGACAGCCTTGGCGGCCGAGGGATCGGCTACATTGGATGAGCACGCCCTAAAAAAACGTTGTGTCCAGCTGTGTGCAGCCCGCTCTCCGGTCACTCCCTCCCCCAACACCAGCGGAAAAGGGGCTCTGATTTGTTTCCTTTGGCGGCAGGCCACGTGTCTTCAATGAGGCGCAAGCGGCCCCACGTTCACTTCTCATGGGGACAGGGGCTGACACCCAGTTGATGGCTGAGACTGGGTCTGTCCGTGAGAATGTTGTGCTGTCAAGCGGCTCCCACACCACACGTTCTGCATCTGTGTTTGGTTGAGCCTGGTGTTACATCTGTCAACTACAAGGGTTGTCAGCAGGGGGGCTCGAGACCTCTTGAGCGAAACAGTGCGGGCTTCCCCAACCTCGCCTTCGCCAGGCCGGGTATCATGTTGATGCCTCCCACTCCGGAGAGCTCGCAGTGTTCTGGCAGGCACGTGTGATTTGGGTGGTAGTAATATCACTGCAGGGCTACGGTGTGTAGGAACCCATGGGGGCCTCACACCTTGCATATCTGGCTGCAGAATAGCTCCTCAGCGGTCCATGCTGGAGGGGTGTTCAGTGGGGGAGCTTTTGTCACCTAGTATGATGTCAGCTTCCCCCGTATCAAACCGGCCCTTTCTGTCGGGGTCCCCCCTTCGGTGCGATTGCCTCATGGGTAGTGTCAGGGTCCGATGTCCCAACTCCACGAACGCTCTGCTCGCACGGTTAGCGGGTCCAGGGTTGGCTAAGCACAGCGGGTGGGACCGGGCCGCCTATCTACAGTTCCTAGCGGACCAGCGCCAAATGGCGGCGGGTGCGTTTTGGGAGTATCACATATGGCTACAGCAGTACCGTATGTCGAGGTGGATGGAGAGAACGCTGAGGCGGGGACTTGTGTTTACACAACCCCACCCGTTTTCAGGTTTGGTACAGACCCTATTGTCAGGGTCACCAGCAGTGACAGCTCTGGTCAACGAGATCCAATCTCTGTGGGCGAAGCAAGCCATCGTCGTGGCGTTTCCTCCCGGTATTCTCTGGTGCCCGAGAAATCGGGAGGGGGGGGGGGTGTCAGACCCATGCTGGACCTGTCCCATGAAAGGTTCAGCATTTTGGACCATCTCCCACCTGTTGAACACTGTCAGGTGGGGGCCTGGTTCTCCTCCATAGACCTGTAGGATGCGTATTCGCATCCCCGATCTTCCATCCTAGGGCTTACCTACGCTTCCTTGCAGGGTTTAGCGTATGAGTACCAGAGACTGCCGTTCGGCTATTCTCTGGCTCCCTGCATGTTCACCAAGTGCGTGGAGGCCGCACTGGGGCCTCTGCGTCGTCAGGGGTTACGAAGTGTATTCTGCCCTGACGACGTTCTGGTCCTTGGCGGTCAAAGTAGATCGTCAGGTCTCATACCAGGCAGGTGGTGGAATTCCTCACCAGCCTGGGGTTTGCTGTAGACTGGAAGTAGAGTATTCCTCTTCCCAGTCAACGGGTGGAGTACTTGGGCTTATTCTAAGCTCAAGGTCTATATGGGCATCCCTCTCAGAGCATGTTATCGACACGCTCGGGAGGTTCCGTCCTAGGACGGTTACGGCGCTGTCCGTGATGCGCCTGCTCGGTATGATGGCATCTGCTCATTCCGTGGTCCCTCTTGGCCTCCTCTTCACCTCATGAGGAGAATACGGAGGTGGTTTTCCAGTATGGAAATAGACCCGGTGAGAGGCAAGTGGAAGCGGCTAAGGTTCCCATGTCAGTACTGGGGGACCTCGCCCTCTGGGGAGGGCCTGGGGCCCTCACCAGGGGGGTCCCCATGGGCAGTAGGCTGTCACACGTCACGGTCTTCACCGATGCCTCCCTCACAGGGGGGGGACGTGTCGGGCCAACACAGTAGGGGGCAGCTGGCAAGACCATGCTGCCCGGTCTGCGCTACATTCAATGTGTTGGAATTGAAGGCAGTCCTTCTGGTCCTCAAACGGTGTTTTGATCAGGACAGACAATACGACGTCAGCGTCGTATATCGACAGACAGGGAGGAGTACGCTCCCCCCGTCTGCACCGGGCGGCGGTCGGCTGGCTATGGGCGTTCTCCATCTGCGCAGCCTGAGGGCTCTCCACATCCCCGGCAGGGTGAATGTGGGTGCAGGTGTGATGTCGTGGGGCGGTCCTCACCCTGACGAGTGGGGATTACGTCCGGACATAGTCAGGCAGGTCTGGGACCGATTCCGTGGCCGCCCGGGATTCTGTACGTTTTTCCCCCCATACATCTGATAGGTCAGTTGTTGGTGCGGATACGTCGGGAGCCCAGGACCTTGGTCCTGATTGCGCCGGACCGGGGAAAGCTGTGTGGTTCCCGGTCCTGATCCAGCTCTTGATAGCCCCGCTGTGGCTTGTTCCTTGGTCGTCGCGGGCCCTCTCTCAGGCGCACGGGTCTCTGTGGCTGTTCCCTGTGCTGGGCCAGCCGCTGATGGTTTGGCTGTTGAGAGGGTGAGTCTGGAGGGGATGGACCCTTCTGTGGTCGACACCATCCGGAACGCGCATGCTCCCTCCACTATCGCGGTTTACGCGGGTAGGTGGCGTATTTTCCAAGAGTGGTGTAGAATGGGGGGCTCGGACCCGGGGTCCTGCCCCCTGGACGCTGTCCTTTCCTTCCTTCAGTCTATTTTGGATAGACTGTCGGCTTCGACGGTGAGGGTATATGCCGCGGCTATATCCTCTTGTCATGTGGGGTTTGAGGGCGTTACGTTGTTCAGCCGCACTCTTGTGAAGAGTTTCCTCCTTGGCCCACTGCGCCTTAAGCTGGTGAAACATTCTCTGTCTCCGAGTTGGGACCTGTTGTCTGAGGCCCCGTTTGAGCCTCTTGAGCAGGCGTCTTTGGAACAGCTGTCTTCAAGACTGAATTCCTGCTGGCCATCACCTCCGCTAAGCACGTGGGTGAGCTTTGTGCTCTCTCTGTGCGGCCTGAGTGCTTGTCTATTCGTGTCAATAGCGGGGCGACTCTGAGGCCTAATCCAGTCTTCGTGCCAAGAAATATCCGGAGCTCTTTTCGCTCCAGGGATATTGTGGTTCAGGCGTTTCATCCGCCTCCTCACGCTGGTGAGTTAGAGGCGAGCCTTCACCTGTCGTGTCCAGTCCGGGCTTTGGGGGTTTACCTCAGCCGGACTCGGGACCTCAGGGCTACCGATCAGCTCTTTGTTTGTTACGGTGGCTCTCGCGCTGGTAAGGCACTGTCAAAACAGCGCCTGTCACATTGCTTGTGCGAGGGCATTGCCCTTTGCTACACGTTGGCTGGGCTGGCCCGCCCCTGGGGGTGTCAGGGCGCACTCCACTCGTGGGGTGGCGGACTCTGCCGCCTTGTTTGGGGGGGCCTCGGTGGAGGACATCTGGGCTGCGGCCTCCTGGTCCTCCCTGGGTCCCTTCGTTAGGTTTTACCTCATGGACATGACTGGGGGTTCTGTCTCCCAGGCGGTTCTGGGGTCTGGGACCTCCCCTGCATCCCGCCTTTCGGTGGGTTGGCAGGGGGGTGTGGGTGTGTGCCACGAGGTGATGTGTCACACATGGTCCCGCCTGTGCTGTGCGTTTTTAGGGTCTCTAGTTCCCTCTTTTTCGCACTTTGGTGGAGTTGACTGCCGCCCCCTCTTCACTAGGAAGGGGGGGTGACGGGACTCCCCTCCCCCCTGGTGGTAGGGCTTGTGGGTCCTCAGGGGGTACATTTGTCGGGCCACACGTCTGCTCTGCCCCATATCTCAATATGGCGAAGAGCGAGATGCGATTGCCAGTACGAATATATAACGAAAGGTTATGTATATAACCTAGTTATATGATTACTGGCTGAGCGTCTCGCTCTTAGCGCGCCCTGAGGTCCCTTGGTGGGGTTTTTCTTGATGGAAAACGTTTCCCCGAGGAAGGGCGAGTATGACCAATGCCACCTCGAAGGCTCGAGGTGACGGCACCAAGGCTCTGGAACGCTCTCCCCTGGACCTGCGAACTGCCCCCTCTGAAAACTCTTTTAAAAAACAACTAAAACACTGTTTAGCAGGCTTTTGGTCATACATAGGCACTCTTTCTTGTCCCCATTGTTCCTATAGTTTTGTTTTTTAATTAGTGACTGATGATTTTATCTAAATTATTTTATTCTCTTATTTTATCTGCTTTCACTGTTTTTAACTGCTGTCTGTTGTTGTTTTCTGTCATTTATTGTTGTTTTAGTTTTTATTTGTTTTTGTTTTTGTTTTTATATACGAGCTGTAGTGTAAAGCACCATGTGCATTCGTGCTGTGAAGGGTGTTAAAAGTCATTCATTCATTACTATTACTATTGCACAATCGAAGCGGGCATGGCCAACCGCATTTCACTGTATGCCCTGGTATGTATGTGATGAATAAAACTCTTGAATCTTGAATCTTGAAGGTTTAGACACAGGGCTGAAACTGTACACTTCTCTGTATGAAGCAGTCAAGCAGAGGTTTAGGCACACAGCATATAATTTACAATGATACATTATTATTATTATTATTATTATTATTATTATTATATTATTATTATTATATTATTATTATTATTATTATTATTATTATTATTATTATTATTATTAATATAA